>NW_011338639.1:0-1595 GCF_000735185.1 Notothenia coriiceps
CAGTGAGAGAGAGAGAGAGAGAGAGAGAGAGAGAGAGAGACAGACAGAGAGAGAGACAGACAGTGAGAGAGAGAGAGAGACAGTGAGAGAGAGAGAGAAAGATAGACAGTGAGAGAGAGAGAGAGAGAGACAGACAGTGAGAAAGAGAGAGAGAGACGACAGTGAGAGAGAGAGAGAGAGAGAGTGAGAGAGAGAGAGAGAGAGAGAGAGAGAGAGAGAGAGAGAGAGAGAGAGAGAGAGAGAGAGAGAGACAGACAGTGAGAGAGAGAGAGAGAGAGACAGACAGACAGTGTGAGAGAGAGAGAGACAGACAGTGAGAGAGAGAGAGAGACAGACAGTGAGAGAGAGAGAGAAAGGTAGACAGTGAGAGAGAGAGAGAGAGAGAGAGAGAGAGAGAGAGAGAGACAGAGAGAACGAGAGAGAGAGACAGACAGTGAGAAAGAGAGAGAGAGAGAGAGACAGACAGACAGACAGTGAGAGAGACAGACAGTGAGAGAGAGAGACAGACAGTGAGAAAGAGAGAGAGACAGACGACAGTGAGAGAGAGAGAGGGACAGACAGTGAGAGAGCGAGAGAGAGAGAGAAAGGCAGTGAGAAAGAGAGAGAGAGAGAGAGAGAGAGAGAGAGGTGCAGCTCTCACTTCTGACTTGGAGGGGAACTAGTTATCTAGCTCAGCACAGTAGGCCATGGCCCAGAACCAGAGCACAGACTNATGCATGCACAAAAACACCAAAATTGCTCTGGCAAAAAATGGCTGCCTGGTCCATCTTTCTTCTTCTACCTGAGGCGACTTTTGAATGCTGAACATGTCAAAAGGTGTGTAAGATATCACCTGGTGGTCAACGAGTGTGATGCTGTGGTCCAATAGCATGACAGTTTCATTTTCTGTTGCTCCACAACAAAGATATCTGTTTTTGATTTGCAATCAAACAGAAAGCTGCAAGGATGAGGCCCTAAACCTGGATATGAGGCAACATTTCTGGAGACTTTTTACGTGTTTTTGGTAACGTTAGCTTTTTACATCAGGCTATTGCATTTATGCCGTTATAGACGTGGAATTTCTGCAATAATCAAATATCCAATCAAATAATCCCTTTGCTTTTTGTCAAGGTAACTATATGCCAACCAGTGGACTTAGCTTCGAATGGTTTGGGCCCAAAATACATTTCTGAGCTCCTGCTGAATGATGAACCATCCAGATCTCTCAGGTCTTCTGGTCAGCGTTCTGTCCCCAGAGTCAGAACTAAACATGGAGGAGTTCAGTTATCATGCTCCAAATATCAGGAAAAAACTACAAGATACCTGCAGGGCCGCTGCAACTATGACTACTTTTAAATCCAGGCCAAGACTTCTCTATTTGCCGCTGCTTTTAATTGAACTATTCACACCGTCATTATTCATATTTATTTTATTATCTTTAATGACTGTTTTTAAATGCCATTCTATAATATGTTTCTGCTGCACTATTTCTTAATGCTTTTAATGTCTTTCATTTTTGTAAATACTTTGAATTGCCTTGTGTTGAAAAGTGCTATAGAAATAAACTTGCCATGACTTGCTTTACTCATACTGATATTCTTCACAAAATGTGCTGT
>NW_011338640.1:0-5334 GCF_000735185.1 Notothenia coriiceps
CTTTTAAAACTACAATTCCCAGTAGAGACGTGCCATAGAGAACATGTTGCGAAACAAAATAGCCAGCATGTGTAGTTCTCGGGGGGCGTTCGAGTCCAGTTTTGAATAGTCTGCCGTGGTTTCGTTCCATTTCAAAGAGCTTGACGCTCGGCTTAACCTTGGCGCACTGCCACTCCAACATCCAATCCCAGAGCTTGAAGATTAATCACGGGGTTTGTCAACGGGACTGTAGTCCCAAACGATAGCTGGGGATTATGGGTAGTGTAGTGTCTTCGGCCATCCTATACTGAATTTTTTTTCGGATATCATATCGCATTAACAAAACCACATCTGGCGTCACAGAGATCTTCTGTTACTGTCCTTTCTTCTTAGAGGGAGTACAGAAACACGTAACTCTGGATTTGTTTTAATGTTTGAGGTGCAATAAACGACACAGCAGCTTTTTGGCATGTTAAAACTGTTATTTTCTGTCTCGGCGAAAATTACAGCCTCACCTGATTTCAAATGTGTGCTCTAAAATGATATTTATAAATGACTATTATCATTATTATAATCAAGACAATAAATGGCGAAGATATGTAGAAAATAAACGTATTGAAGAGACGTTCATAAGAAACGTAACGTGGGAGAAAACATATTTCTAGAAGATATGTAGAAAATAAACGTATTTGAGATACGTTCATAACGAACGTAACGTGGGAGAAAATACGTTTCTCACTAAACGTAATTGAGAATGCAGTTTAGTTCTGTGGGAACGTAATTTTTAGGAGACAGGGTTGCAAATACAAGCCTTGAAACCTTGAGTGTTAAAGCCGAGACATTTTACCTGCATGTATCTGTGGATGTGCCATGAAGCCTGTTTGCCATCGTTCGTTGATTCCACCGTGGTGTTGGCCAAACCGGCGATGTCTCCTCCTGCAAACACCCAGGGCTCGCTGGTCTGCATGGTGTCCGTGTTCACCTCCGGAGTCCCCCAGCGGGTCATCTTCACGGGAGCCATGGCCTCCTTCACTACACACAGATAAGATATAGATCAAGTTATGTTTGCATCTAAGTTATGCATCGATCGGCAACACATCTGAAGACTCAAGACTGAGAAAGACTACATTTCTTATTTTATGTAAAACTGCAAATATAAATAAAATATAGGACCATTTTCATAGTCACACATAAAGACCAAGAGTTTACATATTAGTTGATTGAATAAATGAAAATCAACATTTTGATTATGTATGACGATTTTGGAATGATGAAGATCTCTGGCAAACACACATTTATGATACCAACCAACACGTTTTGTTCAGATGGTGATCTCCACACATTGACACCACTTTATGATTTTTGAAGCATAAATATAATTGGCAGAAGTAAAAAGCTAACGTTAGGCTACAAACTACATCTCACATGGCTGTGCATCACAACAGCTAAGTAAAAGGCTAATGTTTGGTGTAATGACGTTTAGTAGACTAATTTAGTCACTAGTTAGAAACCACAGTTTTTTAAAACATGCAGAAGCTTCAGATATTCACCAGTGGGGTATTTACTGACGTAGTTTATGTGGCAGAGTACATATTTAAAATCTCTTCAGCTTGTGTTACCCAGAGACCTTATTTCAGGCTAAATGACGTTAAAAAAAAAACTTAATTCGCAACAAGGTATTCCAATCACTTGTATATAGACTCTTATTGCACTATTTCACTATTTTACTATTTTCTGTTTTGTATTTACATGCACAATTTTTTCTGTTTTTCAGTTTAATTGTGTTGCATTGTTGGTTTAACCTGTGACCTAAGATTTTCATCGTCATAACTACACTGTAGCTATGTACGTATGAATAATAAAAGCCTTGAACCTTGAACCTTGAGGTAACTGGATGTGCTAAAATGCTAACAGATTTTCGACTTTTAGGATTAATTCCTGCGCACATTATATTGATCAAATTACAATTTTAATACAAAACACACACAAGAGAGAGCAACATTTATAAACATCTTATGATTCATTTTCAACACTTGTTTTATTTAGCAAAAATTCTAAACTGCTGATCAGTGTGTTGCAGCTGATTGGTCGGTTACCTTGCGGCTCGTTGAGCATGGAACCAAAGGCACTGATGATGTAATCAGCCTTCAGCCTGACAATTTGCTCCTCGTCTTCCAGCCAATCACCTTCCTCAGTCTGCTCCGTGCGACATAACTGTAGCCCGGCAACACGACCGTTCTTCATGATGACCTCCCGAGGAGACAGGAAGGGCAGGAACTCACACTTCTCCTCCTTCGCCAACTCCATCTGACAGAGAACATGTAGCATATGTTGGGAAATTTGCACATTTAGCATAAGTTGCGTTAATTAGCATTACAGCTTATGCAGACAATAATTAAAAAAATTACTTGGCAGATCCTCTATAACCCCCAAAACCAAATCAGCCAAGTCATAAGTTGCGCTAATTAACGTACCTTATGCTATCTGTGCAAATTGCCCAATTATGCAAGTTATCATCCGACAGTTTTTATGTGCCGGGAACCCTTACTATACAATTCTAACATAAAACTATGGAGTACTCAACATTTCCTGGTTCACAGTGCTGGCAACTAGACTAATATTTTTCCATTTGATTAGCTATCCATCCATCCCCCCTACCTCCTCAGGGACGGCCCTGATGTTAGTGAATCCCTTCCTGAAGCACACAAACACTCTCCTGGCTCCACAGCGGAGGGCCGAGGTGGCGCAGTCAAATGCGGTGTCCCCGGCCCCGAGGACGATCACCACTCCTCTCAACTCTGGCAGAGAGGAGCGACACTGACACATGCCTGCAGGGAACCAGACAGGGAGACAGGGGAATGGGAGTTATCACAGATTTAACTCTTTAACTTAACTCTGTTTTCTGGATGAAGTGTGGATGTTTCTTTTAGAATGGATAATATGGATATTTTGAAGCCAATACTGGCGATACCTTCTCCCTATGGATGATAGCTATTATGATTTGTAATTAAAAATGTGTTTCTAACCTGTAGTTTAAGAGGGTTGAACAGACTTAAATGTGGTCATCAAATAAGAATAATGTAATATTCCATTACATGACCTAACCTAAATGTCCCTGCTGTTGGACTAATAAAGCATCGCTGAATCTGATTCTGATCCAAAGAAAATATTTTTGGACTCTTCGAATGTTAAAGGTCCCATGTCATGGCCATTTCTACTGATCATAATTCCATTGTTGAAGTATACTAGAATATATTTATATTGTGCAATGTTCCAAACTCACATTTGTTTCTCATACAGAATCTCTGTATAGTATGTGTATTCACTCTCTGTCCTAAACGGCTTGTTGGAGCTCCTGCCCCCCCCTCTCGCTACAGGGTGTACTTTGAGGGTTTGTGACTTTGCAGACCGTTTACATGCATAAAAACCTTCATAACACACAAGGGGACGGGTAATAACCGGAAAAGCATGACATGGGACCTTTAATTTACCTGAAAAACTTGTTAGCAGAAATGTTGTCTCCCCTGGGTTTATTTGGCATTTTGAAGTGAAATAAATGTGTCTTGCTATACCGCTGATAATTATTAAGCCATACTTCATTATCTTGATAATACATAATAATATAATATACATGTCCCAATATTGGTTGATATATTTCAACCCAGTCTCACGGCATTTCGTGTTATAGTCACGACATTTAATTTATTGATTCGTGTTCACCAACACGATTTTCCCCATTTTTTCCATGTCACACAGAATGATTTTAAAAGCAATGTATTTCTATTGGTAGTGTGTTTCGTGCCTGCACCACATCTTTTTGTCCGGTCGGGTGACTCGGGTCTTGGAAAACCGGAAGCTGTGGGGTTCATAAAAACATGTTCTAACTCAATATCAAGCCACAATTATTGTTTTTATTTTTAAATCGTATAATGTCTGACTTTTTTGCCGTCCGCGAGGAAAAGAAACGGAGCTCAGAGCCTCAGAATACTGAAATCTGTATTTTTTAAATCTTTCTTTTCCTTCTAATTTGTTATTCTTTTCTAAATAACACGCAATTATCCTTGTTTTTATTTATTTGTTTGATTCTATAATCTCGGGCTTTTTTTGCCGTCCGTCAGGAAGTGAAATACAAAATACAGTAACAGGAAACAGACATAGGCCTATATGGGACATTTCGAGCATCATTGCGATACACACCCACTGAACTGATTACCCAAGATCCTCAGCTATAATTTAAGCCCGGTGACTGGATGTTTTTGCCGCAATGCATGTTGGGATATGGTGTTAATGCGATATGAAATCCGAAAAACATTTTGGAGTTTAGGATGGCCGAAGACACTACACCCGCCCATAATCCTCAACTATCGTTTGGGACTACAGTCCCTTTGCTTGACAAACCGCGTGATTAATCTTCAAGCTCTGGGATTGGATGTTGGAGTAGCAGTGCGCCAAGGTTACGCCGAGCGTCAAACATCTCTTTGAAATGGAACGAAACCACGGCAGACTATCCAAAACTGGACTCGAACGGGACCACATCCTCCTATTAATATCTTTGTCCATCCGGCACTAAACTGTTTTATTGTAGAGATCACTTACAGTATCTTTTTGATTTTTTATATTCTATATTTCTATCATTGACCTTCTACTTTCCCCCTATTTTGTATGTACTCTTAATATTTTTTTCAACAAATATAACATATTACAGTTTTTCTCGATTGCTAGCACACTAAAATTATACATAAAGCACAATTATTTTAACTGACACTCAAAGAGCAAAACATCGGCTCAAATCTCCAAAACTCTAAACACGTTTTCAGCTTTTCACACAATTTGTAAATCAACATGGCACTTTTTGCAAACCACTGCACACGTTTCTCCACGTAAGACACAGGAATCTGACATAAAGTCAGGTGTTAGCAGGTTTAGAACACTGATATTCAAAATGCCTCACACATGGACCAATGATCAAGAAACACGTTCCACCTGAGCAAACACCTGATTGCATAATTGTTGGCTCATCAATCAGGATGTTAGCACTATAAAAAGACCACAGGTGAGTACTTTCTTACAGCAACAATGGAAGCCAACATGGAAGCAAGAGCAAGAGGAAGAGGAAGAGCTGGGCTGAGAGTGAGAGGAGGAGGAAGAGGTGGTTGAGAGTGAGAGGAGGAAGAATGAGAGGTAGAGGTAGAGCTGGAGGGAGAGGACGTGGACAAAGAAGAATACTCTCTAATTAAATGAAATGTTATCAACCACGGTTTGACGATGAGAGAGGCTGGACAGAGGGTTCAGCCTAATCTAAGCCGATGTACTGTTACCTCTGTAATCCGGACACTTAGACTTGAAAACAGGTTA
>NW_011338641.1:0-4549 GCF_000735185.1 Notothenia coriiceps
TATAGTCACAAAGAATGCTCCTATATAATAGGATTATGAACATGTGAAGGAAAATTCTCTCACAATTAAAACTCCCTCTGTATGCTCAGACACTTGCACAGAGGTTGGCCAGTGTCTGAGATTCAGCCTGGCCCTCTATCCCGATCCCTCTCTTCTCGCCACGCTGAAGCCGATCAATACATTTTATAGATTTCTCATTTTCATTTATCTTCCACAATGTGCTTTCCTCCCATTTCAGGTTTTACAACAAAATACCGTTGGATCCCTGCTCTCTTCTGCTGCCAAATCCTGCCTATCCCTCCTTCTCCAGCATCACTTCTGCATTAAAACTCTCCCCTGCAACAGCTAATTAAGAATATGCATTGGAACCTTTATATATACAGTCTATGATCGGAACACGTAATCTGCATTTGTTTTTGTTAATGTATGTACAAAGGCAAAACACCAACCTAAGCGTGCTGTCAGGGAAGATTAAAGCACGATGGGGAATGCGTGCATGAAATGTGACGCAGCTGCCCAGGGCTGCTGGACGGAGGAGAGCAGGGGAGCGGGATGAGAGAGATCAGCAAGTGAGGAGGATAAAAGAAAGAGAGAGAAAATCAAGAGATCCAGTCACTGCTTGACCTTTGGACTTGTGTACCTGACGATGAGAACAGCAGTCTCTCCTGCTCGCTCCGTCCTGTCATCTCTTGCTGACATCAACATGCTGTATTGTGCTGTTTCACTCACCCTGTCTCTGCAAATTACATCCCTCAACGGACAAGAGTTTAGACCGGTATCGAAACAGGCTGGCGACTGCTGAACGGAAACATACTGTATACATACAAATACTAGTGAAGCCAGTTAAAGGAGCAATGAGTAGTGCCCAGCCACCTGCTCCAAAGAAATAGAGGACAGCTGTACTACTGGGTCCATACAATCTAAATGTTCCATAAAATGTAAATAAAATACGCTAGATACTAACAATAGGGCAAGAATACGAAATAATTTGACAGAACTGGTTTTTATATCATTGCTATCTTATCGATGAATTGTGTCTCCGGCCTATAGTGAACATTAGCAAGCAGGTAGTCTGTTTGTTGGACTGAATCCAAAGTGGAGTAAATGACATGCAACTTTTTCTGGTCCATCGTGTGGCTAGGTGTCGGAGTTTAGTAAAAAAATCTGACAATATGTGTCAAGCTGTACACAGAATAAGGATATAGTATATTATTGACAACCTGTCAGGGAAGCTGCTGCTCACTATTTCCTCTTGAGGAAAACGTGGTATTTCAAGACAGGATGGATCGGGGCTAGCTAGTTAGCATGCTCATTACAGTAGCTCCCCTTTGAAACAACAATGAGACATCGTTTATTACTGTCTAAAAGTATAATTCGCGATGTGTAAAATCGTACACATTACACTTTTAAGGGATAAGGCCAGTAGAACTGTAAAGATAGTATATTTATGTTTAGCGGACATTGCAAACGTATGTCGGATAATTGGAGGATGATGGTCAACTAGCCTGCAGAGAACATAATGTTTCATGATGTCACATTCAGACCTATTTTTTCTCAGATGGGCTTCGAGCACTCATAATGACTCTTTCTTTATAATGGCACAAAAGACAAACAGATCATGTTAATCTTAACTTCACTGGCTTTGTGCTCATTGTAAATGGTGTAAGAGTTCATCACAGAGCGAAGCCTCAGTCAGCACTGCAGCATTGGCAGCTCTGAGGCAATGAGTGCATGTTGCATTGTGAGAGGAGAGGAGCCCACAGAGGACCAGATGACACCATATTGAAGGCTTTAAATATGTAACATGTTTTGTATTAATTTAAATCTCTCACAAAGTCAGGGAGAGGTCACAGGCTATTTTTGTTCTCAGCACAACACTGATACCTCGAACGTCTAATCTCTTGTTTGAGCAAATTATTGAATCATCATTCATTCATATTTGAAACAACAATTTGTCAGTGTTAGCATTAAAGTAAGTTTCAAGTAAAACATCTGATAATTGCCCACCCACGTTAGTTTTGTTAGGTGAATCAACATGGAATCAAAGGGGACAAGCGGCTGAACTTCTCCCTTTTGGTTAAACTGCTCAAGCATGTTGCCTAGCTACTGCTTGTTACTTGTGCCAAGAAGCCACTGTTTTGGGTTTATTTGTCTACAGAATCAAAGGTCGGATATACACATCATCTTTCACTTTTGTAGAATAGCTAGATAAGACATTTGGCCTTTGCAGAGGTCTGCATTCTCTGAATACCCTTCAAGTTGTTTATATGATCCCCAATAGCAATAGCTAGGGATCAAGCTGTATTTGATGTGACTTGGCTAAAAGAGGTTCTGTAAGGAAAGCTTTCAAATTATTATTTTTTTGTTTGGGATGAGATACTGCAATTCGCCTCCGCCAATAAAGTTATGTTTTCTGTTTGGTTTGTTGATTCGTATGTTTGTCAGGATAACGGAACAAAGACTACAGGTATTTCTTGATACTTGGTGGAAAGGTTAAATATGAGCCAATAATAAACCCATCACATTTTGTAAAAAGAAAAATCAAAAGCCAAGGTACCCAAATAATTTTTCAACAATATGAAGGGCATTTGCGGAGGTCCATTAGTGTTAGGGGACCTTTTAATTCCTAGAAAGAGGCAGTTATTTTGGCCTAGTATTCAGGGTTACTTGGTAAAAATATATTTCATGATATAGAAGCTAAAAACAAAGTTGAAGTTTGGAAACCAGAATGGTTTGGTATGGATTTTGTCAACGATATATTGGTAGCGCAGAGCTCCTTAGCAGCTTTTCTGCAGAGCAAAAACAGTAAATGGTTGGTTAAACCTATTAAAGCGTATTTTCATAACACTTTGTAGTAGGCCTACTGAGGAAGTTATACCCAGAAGTTTGGTTGCCCTTTGTTTGAACCGATGGGATGTCGCCAGTGCTTGAATTGGGCCGGTACTCACCGGTACGCAGTACCGGCACTTCTGATTTTTACCCATGTGGTACCGGCACTTCTTACTGAGTACGTAAAATGCCGGTACTCAGCCGCCGGCAATATAAGTATATATTGTAAACGCAACGCAGCGCAAATGTGGGTCTGACTCTGCCTCACAGAGGGTGACTGGCTGTCTACATGACGTGGCCTGCCGACATTGCCACTTTCATACAGATCATACTAATGCCCTCCATTGGTCTCTGTGTGTCATTCAAGCTCGGGAGGGTGTGTGTTGGTGTGTGTTGGTGTATGTGTGGCGCGAGCGAGCGAGAAAGCGCGCGCACCGGTTACGTGTATTGTTGCTAGCATCTGGTGCTAGCTAGCTGCGCTAACGGATATAAGGAGCTGTTTCAACAACAAGATGGAGGGAAAGTCCTTTGCTGTCAGACTGAGAGGCTGATAACTACAGCTCTGGTGAGGTAAATTACTCTCTGAGTCTTTAGATAGTTAACTTAGTTTAAGTTATCTCAGTGGGTCTCAAACGGTTCGGTCACCATTTATGTAAACACATATTTCCATTTGAGGGGGTAGTGATTAGTAAAATATGCATGAATAATACAAACAAAATGTTAACTAGGTGAAAAAAGGTAAGATAAACTTGTTGAGAGCTAAAACTAGTCTTTGCTGTTGCCTCAAAGAGGAGCAGGGGGGAGAGGAGGGAGACAGGAGAGGCCGATTCAGGAGCCCAGACACACTCACAACTATAAATGAACCAAAAACAAATAAATAAACAAGTTTCAATGTTTTTTCATATTGGATATCGTATGTTATTGGTTATGGCCATGTACTTATGATTTTATGATTATTTAAATGTATACATTTTTGTTTCATATGGGTGTAGTCTCTTTATTTCCCCCTCAAAATGCACCAGATTGATGCATTTAAGTCCAACATTTTAAAAAAAATCTTACCGGGGGAGCATGCCCCCGGACCCCCCTATAGGATTTAAGGCCCGGCCCCACTGTTCCCAAATAGATTTGCAATTTTTTTTAAATAGTAACCCATCTCCATATGTTTCTATTTGGGTAGTAGATTTAAACTAGAGGGCTATCACTTTGTGCAGCAACGCTATTGACAAATAAATCCAGCAAAATGGCACAAAAAACTGGTAGTGGCCTCAGGGACGAGGAGTCATTTAACCAGCCAGTAGGAGTCAAGCTTTACTTTATTGTATATCCATAAAGAAAAAGTAAATCTGTTTACAGTTGTTTCATTATGGATGTTGAGAGGTATCCATATATCTCTTAATTTTGCTCTCAAAGTGCACCAGATTGATGCATCTAACTTCAATATTTTAAAAAAAATGTTCCCGGGGGAGCATGCCCCCGGACCCCCCTAGACTAGAGGGTGTCAGGTCCACTCCCCACTTATAAAAATAGCACTTTACCACTGCACCCCCTCTAATCTCAGATGCACCCTGAGTCATTTTGTTTAAGTACAGTGAGCCTTTCTAAAATATACAGTAAAGAGACAAACCCACCAGCATTATAGGATATACTATGACTTTGTGCCAAATACTTGTTGCTGATTTAGAGTACTGGCACCTTTTTTATTCCAATTCAAGCACTG
>NW_011338641.1:4942-14177 GCF_000735185.1 Notothenia coriiceps
ATTTTGCTCTCAAAGTGCACCAGATTGATGCATCTAACTTCAATATTTAAAAAAAAATGTTCCCGGGGGAGCATGCCCCCGGACCCCCCTAGACTAGAGGGTGTCAGGTCCACTCCCCCCTTATAAAAATAGCACTTTACCACTGCACCCCCTCTAATCTCAGATGCACCCTGAGTCATTTTGTTTAAGTACAGTGAGCCTTTCTAAAATATACAGTAAAGAGACAAACCCACCAGCATTATAGGACATACTATGACTTTGTGCCAAATACTTGTTGCNCATGCCCCCGGACCCCCCTAGACTAGAGGGTGTCAGGTCCACTCCCCACTTATAAAAGTAGCACTTTACCACTGCAACCCCTCTAATCTCAGATGCACCCTGAGTCATTTTGTTTAAGTACAGTGAGCCTTTCTAAAATATACAGTAAAGAGACAAACCCACCAGCATTATAGGACATACTATGACTTTGTGCCAAATACTTGTTGCTAATTTAGAGTAGCCTACTGGCACCTTTTTTATTCCAATTCAAGCACTGGATGTCGCACGGTTAATTTGTGGATGTAATTAGTAGTATTGTAGTAGTGAACCTTTAGGGAGACATTTGTACACTTTGAGATCCAGTAATGAGGCGGTCCATGAAACCTTCTGCCTCTAGCCTTTGCTTCACACTCACTCAGCTTACAGGGGGGGGGTTACCCGTGCTGAACCGCCGACGTGATGCTGTTAAGTGCATATGGCCTATATTAATGTCATGTCTTGTACATTACCGTGACAGTCTTGATGCGCCCGCTGCCTCTGGTGCAGGTCCAGCCGGAGCGGTTGAACAGGAGGCTGCAGACCTCCCCCTCCAGGCAGGGGGCCATCTCACACCACTGACGGCTCCGCACGATCCGCGCTGAGAGGGCGAGAGACAACAGGGCAAATTAGACCGACAGATTCACAGATCCAGAGAGAAACTTCCAAATGTCAACATTTTCTGGCACATACTACAAAACTGTCCATTTTATGCTCACCAGACAGAAAAGCATCTTCATATGTTGGGATCTACAAGCCTGTAGACTTTTAATTAGGCTCTTGTTTAACCACTGTGTCGGAATTGCCTGTAGTTGTAACCTTTACAGACCAGCTGGCTGTCCATAAATTACTCTCTCATAATGCTAGTTTCACTGCAGCTGCACAGAAAGATCGTGTTTTTTTGTTCCAGACATTTTACTTCCATTTTCAGTTCAGGTGTATGTTATAGGCCTACACATGTAAAAGGTTAAAAGTAAGATGAAGCATTTTACATGATAATGCTTGATTTTATTTCATTAAGCAGCAAAGAACATTTGTTCGCCATGCTCCACTCGATGGACGATGTACCAAATAGTTTACCTGCATGGTTTTCGAGTCGTTGGATGCTGCCTTTCACCATCGAGGCCACTTACTGTATATTGTGCAGTAAGTCAAAAGAATCCTGAGCATCTCTCCTCTTGAAGCTTGTAAGGTCAATAGAGTTACATAGCAGGAATAGCAAAGGTGCAGGTCCATTGTTGGTTAGCAACAACGGCTGTAAAAGCCAGAGACACCTTACAAGTAATGGGTTTTAAAAGTTTTTTTCTTTTCAGTTTTTCTGTTATTGTTATTGCAATGAATTCGTACAGACGATTGCATGAAATGTTCATTTTTTTGCTAATGATCATGTATTTCTATTTCCAATGTTATATGAATTATACATTTACAAAAGTATTGGATTAAATAAAAACATTTATTATATAGATTTAAATTACGTACTTTTTAAGAAGAGTAAATGTCAGGGTCAGTAAGGAGAAGAGGAAATGAGAAAGAATCAAAACTCCTTAATTGGATGCAAAATGAAAATGTTAACGTACCATTAATGGCGATATAGTGACTGAACTCCTTAAAAAGAGATTACACATGGCTATAGGTGTTACGAGTATCAATAATAAAAGTCTGTACTAAAGTTAAGTTTGATTGTCCTTCCAAAACCCACGACACACAACAGGAGCCAGAAATACAATAAACTACACCCATGTGACAATTACCGAAAATGTTCAATTATCAATGTTTGAATTTTAAGATTTAGATATGAACATGTACAGAGCCCGGCAGGTGTCAACATCTCCGCCAAAATAAAATGAGTTTTTTAATGTGTATTCCTAATAATTTGTTGCTGTCAAATTAAATAAAAATAACAGTCTTTAATCCTGTATTCTGTTCATTCTAGTGTGCAAATTATTATGGCATGATTCATTTATAATTCTATATGTAGATTAGAACGGTGGATCACATATTTGAAAGGCAATACAAAGCCAACAATCTTCAGATTACTAAAACTTGTCTCTGCTGGAGGAATCCGGGTGGCAGAGTGAACGCCAGAGCTGCTCTCATTCTCCCTCTGCAGAGTCTGCAGTCTGTCTGCATGACATTGAATTAGCATTCGCCTGTAGTCGATGCTGATAAGCTCTGATTGTTCTTTACACAGTGTGCTAAAGCAACACTGAAAGGTTATCAGCTCTCTGCGGACCTGGCCCGGGCCGCTGCTCCTGCCTCCCCGTGATTCCCCCAGGGGCAGCACATTGTGGAACCACGCAACACGCTCGAAAAATTGAAAGAGAGGAACTACAATTTGTGGAAAGTCCACAGGAGAGCTGAGAGGGAGAAGTAGGGAGGTGTAGAAAGGGAGGTATATGACTTTTTTGCTGAGAGGTATTTCTGGTCCAAGCCTTGTTAACAGTCTGAAATTGGTCTTCGGAGTGTCATACCCCGACTGCTGCTCTGCAATAAAGATCTGTCTTCTTGTGGTATTTATCGAGACACCTTTATACGCAACATATACACAATTACCGCTCTGTGGACATAAAGCCATTCTCTTAGCAAATAATAGATATTGTTGACACATCGCAACAGGAGCAGTGTTTTTTTTCCCTCACAGTGTAGTGAGGCAGCAGGAGACAACGCAGTGGAACAAACACTCCAGGAATCTGTCATGTTACTGAACAAAGAAAGCTTAAGAAAATACCCAATCTGAGACAGAATGGTATTTTTGTCTTCACCCTGAGCAGAGGTTCCTCGGTGAGCTAAAGCAAATCTAAAGTGACCTTCCTCTCAACACGGCACATGGCATGGTGAATATTCACTTTCACAGCCATCCCTCAGGCGCGACAAAGCGTAGATTTATCAGTCAGTCGCAGATGTAGTTTTGAGTACATTACAGGCCCAGCAAAACTCAATTTTCAATGCACGGAATAAAAGCTGAGCTGGCAGAGCGGCAGGAGTGCTGACTAACCGCGGAGTGCATCAGAGCCAGCCAGCCCAAAGTCGCGGAGCTTGGCTAAAATAAATGCATTTTTCAGCTGCTGCCATGGCATCCAGGCACTCGATCGCTTGCCCTTGTTACTTCTTCAATGCCATCCATGACAGTGTGACTTGATCTATGATGACTTGATGCATATCCTGGTAAGCCATGCGGCTGTCTCACAGAGTTGGTCGGGATTAGAGCATCGCCAACAACAAGGACTTTGTGAATAACACGAGCAGCTACAAAACCATGCATTTTGGCTATGAGCTTGTCTCCATCCGTCAAACCTGTCCTGTCTAAAATGCTGGCACGCAAAATTGTGGACGCAGTTAAAAAGCATATTTGGTAGAACCACCCACACACACACACAATTTTCTGAGCTGAAGCTGTCTGCTGCAATATTTCATTTAATAGTATCTGTTACATGCTGCTATAGTGAATGAGAATTATTGCGGTTTTATTATGTTCTGTTTGTTGTGTAATGCTCTCCTGATGTGCAGCAGCAGCAGAAGAGGTGAAACAGCTGGCTGTGGTGGTGGATAGAGGGAGCGGGCGTCTGTCCGTCTGGTTTGACACCTGGGTGGCCCTGTCCTGTTGCCGGCTCTGTTGGAAGCCCAGGGGCCCGGGCCAGGCTCGTCAGCTGCCAGGGTCCCTGCTGGGCTACGGTTCTGGACCTCCAACAAGATCACATGTAACACCATCTGTCCCCCCGCGCACAGTGCCAAGCCCGGCCCTGCCTAGCACAACACAGCGTTGCCAGACGAGACTCGGAGCAGGAGGCGGCACAGTGAGTCCTCGTGCAGACACACTGCTTGTCTGATGTAACTCTGCCTCTGCATCAAATTTTTACTGAAGCCACAGGCACTTATGTAAAATGCATTTACATGAGGAACAAAGAGCAGAAAGACACACTAGAAGTATGCTCATTGAACTAAAAGACAGAATAAAGTATCTTCTGGAAATGTGATAATGGTCCCAAAAACAAGATTAGCCAACCAGCTTAGCCAGGCTCCAGAAACACTAACAGGTTTTTACAGGCTTTCTGGCTGATCTTAATTAAGCTTCAACTATGGATGAAATTGTAGCGGCCAGATTTTCAGCCCTCTGTCCTGCTACGCAACACAACCTGCTACCAGAGGCCCGATGGTCATTCAGTTATAATTAGGACAACAGAAAGATCCCACATTAAATACATTTTAAACCAGCAGCCAAGCTATAAATCCTTCATGACAAACTGTGTTTAGTCTAGCAGGCTGTTCAATTGCTGTGATTTTTATATTGCATTTTTTGTAGACTTGTTTTCAAAATTGCTTTCCTTTCTCTGTATTTCTGGCTGGTTCATCAAGATGTCATCGAACAAGCGATTCAGTCATACTGTAGTAAGGTTTGCCAGTAACGAAATCCTAACAAGGTAATTCATTTTCATTTTGCAGCTGACTTAAAAATGTTGCGCAGTGGAAAACTAAACACACATGCAAAATCCCACTCACACACACCCTGCGAGAGATATTGATTTTTCTGATATTTCAAATAAATGTAACTGTTTGCAGGAATTAGTTTTGGGCTGAAAAACCCTACCATTTTCATCTGACATATGTAATTGCTTGGTTTTACTGCTTCTGACTTTGATAGAACATTTTGGCTCCATTGATTAGAAACTGAGAAGCCATTTAGATGTTCTATAGAGTCACAAATGAAAGCCAGTATTCAAGTAATAAGACTGTTCTCATTCACCGTTTGTACTAATTCCTACAAAGTGATTCCCTATCATTTGTTTATAGCACATGTAATTGGAAGCTGACAAGCAGGGCTGCCTCTAAGGAAAACTGGTGATGTAGTATACATAGTTGTGTATGATAAATGGATGAGTCATAATTTAAGGAGAAATAGAAGCTGTGTCCCATTCAATACCAAAAGTAAACATTGATTTAATTAAAGGGTCCTATTAAGCAAATGTTCAGGTTCATAATTTGTGCCTATACTGCTGCATTTTTACATGCTTTAATGTTCAAAAAGTGTTTTATTTTCATCATACTGCCTTTGCTGCAGCACCTCTTTTCACCCTCTGTCTGAAACAAGAGCCCAGTCTGCTCTGATTGGTCAACTGCTTAGAGATGTCCCCTTGGCATTACAGATACAATGTGTTGGAGCGCTAGCCAATAGAATCGCGAGTGTTACGTTGTGATGTCACACTGTTGTGAAAGAAAACAAAGGACTACAATGGAGGCGTTTCAGGCAAGGGCGGGGTAGGGGAAGTGTGTGGGAGGGAAACTCCCTCTGAGGGGACTTTGGGATGTTAGCCTTTGCAGACTATTTACATGCACAAAAACCTGGATAACACACTACAGGAATAGGGAACCCCTAAAAAGCATAAAAGGGCCCCTCCAAAATAACTGCATGTCATATACGTAATTTTACCAAAACTTAACCAACTGATCATACAGGGTTAGGGTTAGTAACACGTACTGTGTTGTCAAACTGTTGTAGGAGAACTCACAACAATCATTTAACATAACTTCCATAAAATATCCGTTGTTGTAGGATCAGCTGAAAAAAACATATGATAATTTTTTCCTTTACACTTTATTGTAATTGCTTTTTAGCTACTTCTATTAATAATACATTACATTTATATAGCTCTTTTCTGAGTAGTCAAAGTCGCCTACTGTCAATGGAACTCTACATATGGTCACCAAGTGTTGTCATTGATATTGGCTTTACAGTATTACAGACAAATCAATCTATGAAAACAGCATTGCTGTTAGAGAAAGGAAATAGAGCAAAAAGTTAGTCAGTTATGACCTGACAGTGTTCTGTTAGATGCATAATATACTTAATATATCAAGACAACAGGTGAACATTGGTGTGATGAGTTTCTGTTACCAGCAAACATCATCAACAGCAAAATAAAATGAGAGCCGATCCAGCAAATAGGGAAATGTAATGTAATTGGTTTTTATTTATTATTTGTCATGAAAGAGCTTCTTTCAAATCAAGGTCTGCAGCTGAGGTAAATAACAAGTTCAACAACAACTGCGTGTCTGAATTATAAATCTGAAGAAAGCTAAATCTCCTTCAATCATCACATTGTGGCTAATTTAGTGTCAATAATCACGGTGTGAAAGCAGAAGCTTGCAGCCAGTGAATAAACAGTCTCCCCGCAGCCTGCAGACTCTTATCAGGGTGGCCATCAAGTCTCATAAGATTACAGTGTGATGTGGTGGCATGGCAACAACAGGCCGAGCAGAGAGAAGGGGAGAGGGAGAGGCAGAGTCGGGGAGCAGATTAGAGTGAGAGCAGGGAGACAAGCAAGGAAAAGCACATAATCCTCCTGTGTACAGTGAGCAGACTAAACCTGCACAACGGTGACACACAGCAGCACAAAAAGAGAGCAGAAAAGCTTGAAATGTCCTGAAAAACGCTAACAAAATAAGTTTTGGTTGAAAAAAAACCGCTGCAGTTGTCGCATAGTGGGGGATTGTTCAGTGAATTAAGACAAAGAAGGAATAACAGAGTAAACATGTCACGCCGCAAGAACCACCATCTGTGCCAATCAGTCAACCGATTCCTAGGTAAGTCATATAACAAACTTTATTTGCTGAGGGGCTTATAAGCTTGTTGGTATTTCATTATGGAAGTGTGGAAATACTGCCAATAGTCCCCTTTAAGCTCCAGCTGCAGACTGTTGTTCCAAAGGCAGGATTTTTGTTTCTATTCATTACAGGAAACAGCAAAGTCATTCAAATCCATGAGATGTTGCTGCTGATTGTTAATGTGCAGATGAGTTTCTGCCATCTTAACTTTGCTGCATGAATGCACTCTGAAAGGTCATCTGCACACATGGTCAAACATCAGTGACGCAAGCACCGCTCTGTACACAGAGAAGAAGAACATGAACATGTATACAGTTGCAAGAAAAAGTATGTGAACCCTTTGGAACTACCTGGATTTCTGCATAAATTGGTCATAAAATGTGTTCTGATCTTCATCTACTTAAGTCACAACAATAGACAAACACAGTCTGCTTAAGCTAAAACCACACAAACAATTATATGTTTTTATGTTTTTATTTAACACACCATGTAAACATTCACAGTGCAGGGTGGAAAAAGTATGTGAACTCTTGGATTTAATAACTGGTTGACCCTCCTTTGGCAGCAATAACCTCAACCAAACGTTCCCTATAGTTGCATATCAGACCTGCACAACGGTCAGGAGGAATTTTGGACCATTCCTCTTTACAAAACTGTTTCAGTTCAGCAATATTCTTGGGATGTCTGGTGTGAATCGCTCTCTTGAGGTCATGCCACAGCATCTAAATTGGGTTGAGGTCAGGACTCTGACAGGGCCACTCCAGAAGGCCTATTTTCTTCTGTTGAAGCCATTCTGTTGTTGATTTACTTCTGTGCTTTGGCTCGTTGTCCTGTTGCATCACCCATCTTCTGTTGAGCTTCAATTGGTGAACAGATGGCCTTAAGTTCTCCAGCAAAATGTCTTGATAAACTTGAGAATTCATTTTTCCGTCAATGATGGCAATCTGTCCAGGCCCTGAGGCAGCAAAGCAGCCCCAAACCATGATGCTCCCTCCACCATACTTCACAGTTGGGATGAGGTTTTGATGTTGGTGTGCTGTGCCTTTTTTTCTCCACACATAGCGTTGTGTGTTCCTTCCAAACAACTCAACTTTGGTTTCATCTGTCCACAGAATATTTTGCCAGTAGTGCTGTGGAACGTGCCTTGGCAGTCTCAGTTTGCAAACTTCAAACGTGCAGCAATGTTTTTTCTGGACAGCAGTGGCTTCCTCCATTTTATGACCAACTTATGTAGAAATCCAGGTAATTCCAAAGGGTTCACATACTTTTTCTTGCAACTGTATATCCTATGCTCTGTTCCCTCGATTAGCATGGGGCAAAATCCAGAGTAACATACAGTTAACTGATGGTCTTTGAAGCTTCTATTGAAGGAATGACTCAGTCAAACCGACAGGGTAGGAGAAGGTGTTATTCAAAGTTTTAGTCCCCCCTGCCAAAAACATGCCAATCAAATTAACTGGCAGTGTGAGCGCTTGAGAAGCGTGTTAAGATGTGTAATTTCTGTTGATATCGTTAAACATCGAGGCTGCAGCACCTGAGATACCGCACGTGACTAATGTATAAACAGGCACACAAACAGGCACATCCATTACTGCCCACTCGTTGAATTAATAATACAGAAAAGTCATCCAGGAGCCCAATTAATGCTGCATCCCAGCTCACATTACTAATACTACAGGGATAGACTACATACCAACCTATATGAGCTCAGTTCGTTTTCGACATTAATGTTCCTTTTTGTACTCACAGAAATGATAGAATTGTGTAAAATGACATCATCATGTGCAATAATGTTACAGGACCGGCTCGATGTATCCTCAAAGTCATTTAGGGAGAAGGAATTAGCAGCTAACTTGATGTGGGAATCAATTCAATACATAATTGGGGTCTTGTCTTCTTGTGCAACAGTATTATTACATTCTATAATTAGTTTATATGCATTTTCTATTATCCTGTAAATCGACAGGCTAACTTTATACTTGTTAAAAGATGTTGCTGGAGCTGTCTGGTAACCTTTTACAATGTGTTGTAATGTATTACATTGTACATATATATACAATGTGGACCAAGAGTCCTTTCAAACTACATTCAGAAAAACAATGATTGTATGTACTGACACCTTTAGGTAATTGTGTAATTTTTCCAGCATTACCTCAAAACACAAGTAAACCTAGTTAGAGTGTGTAACATGTTAGTGGGACACATCCTCCTTTTGCACAGCTCCCACTGCCCACGGTTGGGGGGTTGTCCGGTGCCTTGCTCAAGGACACGGCAGGGCAGGAGGTGAACTGGGACCTCTCCAAGTAGCAGTCCACACTACATATATAGGTCTGGTCGGGGA
>NW_011338642.1:0-212 GCF_000735185.1 Notothenia coriiceps
TTCATTCATTCATTTATTCATGCCTTCATTTATTCATTCATTTATTCATGCCTTCATTTATTCATTCATTCATTTATTCATTTATTCATGCCTTCATTCATTCATTCCTTTATTCATTCATTCATTTATTCATGCCTTCATTTATTCATTCATTCATTTATTCATGCCTTCATTTATTCATTCATTCATTTATTCATTCATTCGTTCATTCA
>NW_011338643.1:0-8681 GCF_000735185.1 Notothenia coriiceps
ATTTGTTGTATACATATTGCAAATCAAAACCTTTATTCACTAATAATTACCAAAAAATCGTAGTTCTATCTCCTGTTATCAATGCATTCACATTGCCTGCCATGAACTTCCGGGGAACGATCCTCGTCTGCATGAACCACGTGACGATAACCGTTTTTGGACTTCCGCTGTCGTAACTCTTCTATCTATACGGCGCTGGCAGCACCGTTTGTCCAGCGGCTTAACGGTATACCGATAACGTCCAATCAGGTACCGGTATTGACTTAGTACCGGTTCTCGGTACCCATCCCTACATGGAGGTGACCGATGAAACTGATTGAAAGAGTAAATGAAGCAGGAAAACTTGAGGCAGAAAGAATAAATAAGCTCAAACGTAACAACACCAAAACACCCAGAATGACTGAACTACAGACAACTAACAATAAGTTGGACAAGTCACCTGACCAATGAGTCTGACTTCACGTGGGCTAATAATAATACATATCTACTCAGCAAAATATCAAATAAAACATAGTTTAGGAACAACCTCCCCCCTAGCAGTGCTGTAAAGTATAGGCTAACTAAGTAGATGTAGCCTACTCAAGTACTGTACTTAAGTACAATTTTGATATACTTGTACTTTACTTAAGTATTTCAATTGTTTGCTACTTTGTACTTCTACTCAACTACAATTCAGAGTACAATCATTCGTTGATGGTTCATAATATGGACTGGACTCATTTAGGGACCAACTGTTATATCGTCAGGATAATTAATTCAAGCTCTTCTCTCTTCATCATGTGACCTAATAACTTAAAAACACTGTCTGAAAAGAAAACTAGTCTTTACACAGCAGACACACCTCTTTATATTGAACTTTACTTACTTGATTTAGCCTATGAATATTTGTATTGAAATGTCAGCGTTTTTCTTCAATAGTTTAAGTCATGTGACCTAATATCTTCAAATCCATTTCAGACTGTAATACTATCTTTACACATCAGACACACCTCATTATAATAGATGTTGGTCCTTCCTTCATTATTTATTAATATTTATATTGAAAATGCAGTGTTTTTGATTTAATAGCATGCATATATGTCATTTGACCTTATAACTTCAAATCTTATAAATTAATAATAGTCTGTAGACAGCAGACATACTGTTCATATTGGATTTGATTACTTCCTCTATTTCATATTAATGTTTTTATTGAATATTCAGTACATATTTTCAATAGCTTCTCTGTCATGTGACCAAATAAATTCATACTCAGAAATCAATACTTGTCTGTACACAGCAGACACCTCTTTATATTGGATTTTGGTACTTACTTTATTATTTGTATTTATTACGGGTTGGGAATAATTTCACACCGCATTTTCTTCAGGAATTGCATTCTCTAGTTATCCACTGCTGTACATAAAGGTGAGGTTTTGCCAACTGAAGATGCAGTGTTAAAGACACAAGAAAACACTCTATTTCATCACATAGGAGGAATACATAGATTTTATTCAATTAAAATCCTTGAGTAAATATGCTCATATGTATGTAAGCATTTAGATACATGACTTGATGAACAAACTGATGTAACAAACATTTTTCTGTGTCCACTTATTAGTCTGATGTTAGAAATGGAGACTAGGTGTCTTCATAATGTTCAGTTCACGGCATCTGGCAAGCATCAGGCTTCATCTGTGGATTTTTCTTCACCTGCAGAGAAAACAGGAGATTTTTTTTCAAATAGAACAATATCATCGCCATGACTAAGGCGACTTTCAACACCTATATTTGTGGGTTCTAATACCTGAGAAAATAGTAATGGAGCTAGAGGGCACACCGGGGTCTAACTCTTGATAATGCAAATGGTATAAATTCTATGCTATTTATGATACACATATGATCATCATTAAAGATGAAACTGCCTGATAGCATATTAAGTAATGTAAATGAGCTCCACCTCTAACAGTTGGAACATTACATGATATTACTATAGATATTGATGAACACGATTACAATCCAACAATATAAAATGTATTATTCTGAAATGGCAAATTCTGCATAATGTGCTTTACGTATTGCCCTATAATGCTAATTATTGTGCAATCTTACATAAGTTAGTGTTTTTTATACTTTGGTGTTGTCACTTGACTTAATTACTTAGTGACACATGTGGGGAAAAGGATAATTTAGTAGCAACAGTTATATGCACCTCAACACAGGTCGGTTTATTGCAGTTTATGAGCTTTTTATTAGCTGTTAATAATGACTTCTTCTCCGCTTAGTGACAGCGGAAGGGCCTCACACTAAAACGTTGACTTTAAATAAATGTATTATGTCAATACAGTAACTGTATTAGGTTAGTTGAAAGCAATACTATTAATTTGAACCTATTATATGTGAAATCTGTTGACATAATACATTTAATTTAAGTTCATTTAATGAAGTTTAATGACAGTGCATGATGATAAGAACACAAACATGTCTTTGTAAAGTTAGGGACTAGGAAATGTATCATTTCAATAAGTGTATTGACTAAAAGTATGTGTGTGTTTGTGCGCGTGTGTGTGTGTGTGTGTGTGTGTGTGTGTGTGTGTGTGTGTGTGTGTGTGTGTGTGTGTGTGTGCGTGCGTGCGTGCGTGCGTGCGTGCGTGCGTGCGTGCGTGCGTGCGTGCGTGCGTGCGTGCGTGCGTGCGTGCGTGCGTGCGTGCGTGCGTGTGTGTACGTACAGTCAGCTTTGGTTGGAGGTGGTGGTGGAGGTGGAGGAGGTGGTGGTGTGGCGCAGGTGTAGGACACCTCCAGGTACCTGGTGTCCTCCACACACTCATATTTACTAAATACCAGCTCAGTGACGGGGACCTTACAGGACCTCTTGTTAGCACAGCTGGAGACAGACAGACAGGCAGAGAGACAGAGAGACAGACAGGCAGGCAGGCAGGCAGGCAGACAGACAGACACAAACACACACACACACACACACACACACACACACACACACACACACACACACACACACACACACAGAATGTCAATTAAATCAATGCCTGTCAGTTGCTGAGGAACTACAACATCCATGAAAACCTATAAGACCAGGTACATCATCTTATCTTTGTCAATATCCATAAAACTCACCAACGCTCTGCTTGAAAGCCAGTTTTTCATCTAATAATGTCTAAAAACGTTACTTTATTTATTTTTCCTGCTGCTATTGGTGAGACCATCGATTTCTTATTTAAGTAAAAGTAGCAATACATTTATGTCAAAGTATTCTTAAGTAAAAGTACAAAAGTTTTGTCAAGTATAAAAAGTACAAATTCTGCATGGCCTCCATATTTGATATGTTATTTAATATACGACATTATCAGATTATTAATATTGTTGCATAACGCAATAATATCAGGTTTAAATAAAGAATATTAGGTATAACTTATTATTATTGCTTTCAACCAACATAATGTGACATTTTTTGAAATAATACATTTCATTAAAGTCAACGGTTCAGTTTTTTCAGTGTATAATGCAACATCTTAATCTGAAAAGTCACTTAAGCTTAATAAATAATACATTAATGAATAAGTATTAATGCTTGATTAAAGATACTTAATGACTTTCCACCATTGGGCCTCACCATGTTTGGCGTATAACTAGGGCTTGTGGCAAAGGGTTTTGATTTAAGGCTGCTAAAAAAATCATAGTTTAAATAAAAAACAAGATCATTTTGATTTAAAAAAACAGACGAGTGAACATGGAATGAACAGACAAAGTCTCCGGAAGTTTCACCGCAGCTCGCTCTGTTTGTCCTGTAATAAGTGACTCCTCCTGCGGAGCTGTTCTGAGCTCAAGTGGAAAAATGAATATGTGGATAAATTAGTCTTACAGATCCTCCACCACCATCTCCGACCAGGGGAAGGAGCAGTAGGTGTCCGGGCCGTCGTCTGGTTGGGCTTTTCCCTCGCCGCACCTGGTCCCCACCCCCACCTTATACAGGATGTGATCCAACTTTATCTTAGCGCCAACATCTGCAGCAGGAGGAGGACAATAAGTGATCACCATGTTCTTCATTTCCTTTCTACAAACACACACATACTTTGAAGATATTGGTCCCACACTTCTCTCTAGACTTCAACATATCAAACACTATTGAATTGGGTATTGGTTGTCATGACATTTTCTACAAACATTCATATTTCTCAGAGTGTGAATTTAAATAAGTTGTATGAATTGTTATTTGGTTACCATGAGGTCCGCATTATAGAACGATACTTTTGTCGAATACACTTGTTAATGACCAAAATAAACATTTTAGCACACTGATATTAGCATTTAGCTCAAATACCACTGTGTCTCAGGAAAAGTGGAATACTTGATGTGCATTTAATGGACTTCTATCTACACAGGTCCTAGTCTGGACTCTGGGTAATACTGTCCTCTGCTGGGAGTCTCATGACATAACAATATTTTATTTTGACAAAATCTGAGGCTTGAACATGATTGTTGGAGCACAACATCCAAAATATACAAATGACATATGACTGGTTGCCAATTCACTTACCTATTGTATGCTGACAATTATTCTCCTTTTCTTTTTTATAACACATGTGCTTGCTTCTTTATTTAATATGTTAGCCTACTTATTTTTATTTTTATTCATTTGGACTGTCCCTTTGCTACTGTAAATGTACCCGCCATAGAAAAACTAGGATTCTACAGAAAAAAAAATTTGCTCACCAACTGACTGACATCATTTATAACCATCAACCCTCCGGGGACAGGAAGTTTCCAAAAGTCTAACTATTTAGTATAGCACATGGTCTTAAAGTGCACAAGTGCATTTGGTGCTCGTTTAAATGGCGGATTGGAGTTTGAGAGTTGAGGGTTTGGGGGTTAAATCTTTGAAGTCCTTGGCTGGTTTACCCTCTGCCTTTTCGGCCCAGTGAACAGCGTATGAAGTATACCAATTACCCTAGAGCTAATGCCTGTCCAAACTAGCTTTTATGCCCCACAAAATGGTCAGTTTTATAGTAAACATTAAATATGGTATACCTGTATTGTTAAATTCTGCTTTACGGTTAAACTGTTGGTATAACCTGTCAAATTGGACCCGTTTCTAAATGTTTTAATGTCGGACTAAAGGGTTATTTAAAAAATATCATGAAGGGTTTCAAACTAGAGTTCCCTCTGCAAGAAAAAGTAGTGATCACTACTTTCATTACTTTCTGTTTTTATTTTTATTTATAGCGTCTTGTGTCATTAGGTGCTGCCATTAAAGCTTTAAAATGGTTTCTAACAGAATCCTGACTAAGCTGTGACATATACCAGCCGCTGTGCTCCTGTGATCTTAACTGAGGTTATAATAACTCAAACTGTTGCCTTTTTTTAACAAAAACATAAGGCTTCATTTTGTGTTAATGAGGTTTCTTGATCATAAGATAAAAGATTAGTAACACTTTTGGTAATGAGTTGAATGAGTTAGAAACAGTCATAATGTTTAGTCATACAGTAGTAACAATAAAGTGCAACATGACTGAATACTCTTCCCATAAGACGAGTGTGTTGAAGGTGTGTTCCTGTGTTTCTTACCACATGAAATCTCTGCGGTTTCATTGAGGCAGGCATAGATGACTTCTCCCTCTGTCAAAACACAACCAGATCACAAATCATCATCATCGTGCTTTCTGCCCCTTGTGTTTGTCTTTTTTTGTATTTACAATCAAATATCTCCAGTAAAATGATCAGAGATGTTTCGTTTTTTAGATTTTAAATATCTGTATGTATTCATTTGTTATGAAACTGTAAAAAAGTTATGCTAGTTATTAGTTTGACACCTTCTTTTCTATACAAATGCTGTCAAAAGACATGACTATGAATTTTTCTTTTGAATCCAGTTTAATGTTTCATTGAAAGACTTACCAGCAGCACGAGTGAAATACCAAGCAACAGCCAGCACTGAAAACACAACACGAGTTTATTTAGATAACACACTTTGTTTTAACTGTGATTCAGAACATGCATTTAAATGCATCATAAAACAGTTTGATATGCATTTATGTGAAAACTTTTTTTCATTTGTGACCTATTGATGTCAAAATGAAATCTGAAAAATGACAGCAGTCTTGAATTGGGGTGGATATTAACAGCTCGTAGCTGTTAATAAGCTCTGAATGTATTTTAATTTATTTCAACATATGTAGAGAATCCTGAAGAAAATGGCAAATCAAATTGCATGCAAAAAATAATTTTGTGTCCACAATTCGAATGCATCATGCTGACAACATTATTCAGTCAAATAAATATTTATTATACATGTATAATGAACTAACTATGTTTTCTAAGCTTAAAAACCCAAATGATTCCAAATATATACACACATATGTACATATACTGCATAGTATGCATATGAAAAACACAATTAGAGAGAATGAATACAAATAGGGATGCTGCATATTTGACTAAAGCAGAGTGGGTACTCACATCCGAAGGCGACCAGCCTCAGTGGGACCATGTTAGCGTCTCTCAGCCTCTCTCCTGTCTTCCACCTGCAGACGGTCTGAAAGTGAGAGCAGGATCTGGACGTCCAGGTATTTATGTGTCCATCCTGACAGCAGACATGCAGACGCCTGCCCCGCCGCTGCAGGCACGCAGGGCCTCCTGACCCAGATGTGATGCGCATGGAAAACCCTGCGGAGCTGCAGGAGAGACATCTATAAATCCACAGGCTCCAGGACACTTTAACACTTTAAATCCCAGCTGCACCTCATTCTCCTGCATGTTCCTCATTAGGAAGCTCAGAGCTTAAAAGAAAAACATCTGGATCTGTTAACCGGGGGATGGAAACTGTGCAAGCTAACAGGCACAAATGTACAAAGTGTGCATGTTTTGAGCACCCTATGGCCCTTTTTATACTAGAACATATACAAGGTGTACATAGGGGGCTTTAATCTTTCCTAGAAAACAGACTACAGTGCACAAACACTGACTCCTTCCAACAAAAAACAACTGAGTGTTATTGAGCTACATCTCACAGAAGCCCAAATGATGAAGGTGGGGAACATGCCAGCCAATCAGTGCTTTGTAGGCAGTATATAAAATGAAGACAGCATCGTCTTAATAGAAAAATAAGGACATCATGTGGGGACGAGTGTGGACATGATGCTTGCAGCTGTACAGGATGTTGTTAGTCAAGTCACAGAAATAACAACTCTTGAATCAACAAGCACACTTGGAGAGTAACAGACACAAAAAAAACACATTTAAACACATTTGTTCTTTTTTAATTCAGCAGGTGAACCTATATGTTCATAAAATAGTGTGTGTGAGCTTAACTGTGTGTATTAAACTAAAACGGAGCATTTTCTGTCAGCTCAGATTTAATTTCTGCTTTTTTAAACTGTAGTATGTGCTCACGTGTTTATTTGTTTGTGTATAGGCTGCTGCCTGAATATGCTTCATGAAAGGCAGCTTTTACTATAAATCAAATCCTTGCTGATCCTAAATATCTTGATTTCTTCTTTTCTATTGTCACATTGTCCGGTTGTCTTACATAATACACTTAAATATTGATATTTCTCCTCTCTTGTATTTATTTGCATTGCATTTCTTTGACGTAGACTGACATTTATATTTTTCTTTGTTGATTAATCTGCTAATTAGATGTCTGGTCTGTGATTAATGTCAACCAATTAATCCTCTATCTGGCGATCTGTGTTGGAAAGTGACAATTATGATGGCTGACAGGGGCCAACGCGCTAAAACGGCCTGAAGCACTTACATTCGTATGGACACGCTGCACTTTCAAAAACAATATAAGTACAAAACACAAATGTGACAAAACACACACACCAACTACACAACACATGGGCAGCATTTAGAAAACGTTGCATTTTGAGTCAATCATGTGCAGGTTTTACTAAAAGTGCTGCATAAATGAACTGTTGTGATTATGAAATGTTTCTTCTTTTGCACGTGTTTTGGCACGTTTGTGTTTTATATTTGCAGCGTTTTTGAAGCTGCAGCGCGTTTCTCCAAACTGAAGTGTTTTGGTCTGTTGTAACCTGCCACTGTGAACAATTATTTTAGATCCACAAATTATTTAGAATGAAATAATTATCTAATTAATATTATGCTACTCCAATGGTGGCCTGTATATTATGTATGACAGTAGTATAACTTGTATTTAAAATACTGTAAAGTACTACACTGAACAAAAATATAAATGCAACACTTTTGTTTTTGCTCCCATTTTTCATGAGATGAACTCAAAGATCTAAAACATTTTCTAAATACACAAAATAACCATTTCTCTCAAATATTGTTCACAAATCTGAAAAAATCTGTGATAGTGAGCACTTCTTCTTTGCCGAGATAATCCATCCCACCTCACAGGTGTGGCATATCAAGATGCTGATTAGACAGCATGATTATTGCACAGGTGTGCCTTAGGCTGGCCACAATAAAAGGCCACTCTGAAACGCGCAGTTTTGCTTTATTGGGGGGGTCTTGGGGGGTCCGAAAACCATAGGGTTAAACCCTAACCCTAACCCTAACCCTAACATGTCTTCCATTGAGCATGTTAGGGATGCTCTGGATCGGCGTATACGACAGCGTGTTCTAGTTCCTGCCAATATCCAGCAATTTCGCACAGCCATTGAAGAGGAGTGGACCAACATTCCACAATCAACAACCTGATCAACTCTATGCGAAGG
>NW_011338644.1:0-4367 GCF_000735185.1 Notothenia coriiceps
TTCAGTCACCTAAAGGCAGCCATCTGTGCTGGGGCTCTCACTGCTGCCCACACTACCCCCACCACACACACACACAGCATGGCTCTACTGGAGCCAAGGGACTACAGTCTTTAGGATTTTCCACGTCAATAACATGACACTTTCATTACAACACACACACACACCAGGTTACAGCCAAATACAAGTGAAGTATGTCTTTGTATTCCCGGGGATTGTGTGAATGTTGACCAGTTTGATTGAATCCAAGTCCTCTGGTAGATTAGTGCATGATGTATATTTGACTGCACGTCGGTGATGTGGCCTGGATAATCAAGCTCCTGAAGAGACAACAAGCTCATTGTCTGCTATGCTTTATCGTTACAGTTTTACTTCTCATTTAACTGTTCTCACACAGACACACACACACTCTTATGGCAGCGAGCAATTTACTGTATAAGGACACACACAAAGATATGTGAAAATATCTGAATGAAGTATTTTATGGAAGCATGGATGTCCTGGCCAACAAGTCGTATTTTACAGACTTAAAAAAAATACATGTCTTGTCTTGACATGAAATGTGCAAATCAGAGCCAGTGAATGGCAGTCATATTTTACACACCTCTGACAGGCAGCCTTAAAAAATCTACTTTCTTTAAATGTCCTGTTTACCAACAAAGTGTTAAGCGCAGATGGGAGACCTTGGTCGTATACAGTGAGGTAAAAAAAGAGAGAGGACAAGAGGAGGTGGAAACACTATCCTTAAATACTCAAATACAAGTGAAAGTTCTGATTTTATATTGTTACTCAAGTAGAAGTACAGAAATATTATCAGGAAATGCACTTTGAGCATGAATAGTTAAAGTACTCAGAATCCAGAACGGTTATTTTCCTAGTTTCAAAAATATAATTATTTGTTTTATATCACCAACAAATACATGTCATATCTTTTTAATGCTGTAGTTTGTAAATGTCAAATCTTAACACTCATTATCAGCTATCTGAAACAACCTGCACTCTTTCTACTTCCTGTTTATCCACAGACTGTAAAGCGTTGAGGGCAGATCTTGGTCTACAGTAAGAACAAGAGGAGTTTCAGATTCAGTCTTGTAGTGATCATCGAGTAGCCATTGTCTCAGGAGGAAAGATGAAACCATGACAACCGTCCCAACTGTTGGCGAACACTTAGAAAATTAGCGCTATATGGAGCCCGGGAAGAGAGTGTAAAAGAAAAACTTCAATCCCCCCACACACACACGAAGACACACAGACTAATTGTTCAGAGTCAGCACAGCCTCTCGTCATTCGGCTTCGACCAGCAGACACACACCATGAAGGCATTGTTCCAACTGTAACTGGGAACAAAGAGGAAAAGCATTTATCTGAGATGGAATTCAAAACACTAGCCTCAGAGCTAAAGCTAACAAACACTATGCATCACTCCTGGATAAAGACACTCCTGTTTTCTTTGGTTTGAAACCTGATTCATTTGTTATTGTTCACTGACAAATATTTAGTCCTTTATCGGTGCAGGAATGAGTTCTAAACCCTGAAAATAAGTCAGCAAATAAGTTCACTGGACTGGCGAATGGTTTTCTGAACATGTTTGTTGTTCTACGACATGTAATACCTTGGTAAACCCTACTGATGAATGTGAAAACTGTGGTTGCTAACAAGTGTCTAAATGAGACGACTAAACGTCATCACGCCCATTATTTAGACCCTCCAGAAAAACGCGATTCTGCAATCGCAGAATTTACCGCATAATCAGCAAAATGGCGCAGATTTTTAAAAGGCCGCATAATCCCCGCATTTTTCCACACAAAGTAAAAAAAAAAGAAAAGTGAACTCGTCTTGACGTGACGTCATCAGCTCGCGCATCACAGAATGTAAACAACACTGTATAGAGTGAACGTGTGGAGCTCACACGATAGAGAAAACACCAAGATGAAAAAATCGAATCCATCTCATTTACTGACGAACATTTCTACTAAAGACCGGGCAAAAAGTGGGGGGAAACTATTCTGCACCCCGTGCAACTGTGTGTTGGAGCATAAGAGAAAATCGACCGTGAGCATCAACCTCCAAAACCCTTTCGAGGGCTACAAGAAACGAAGTGAGTAGCCTACAAGATTGAAGCTGGTCAGATAACGAACGAGTAAATGAAAACAGAATGAGGCGGAGAAGTGTGTGTGTGTGTGTGTGTGTGTGTGTGTGTGTGTGTGTGTGTGTGTGTGTGTGTGTGTGTGTGTGTGTGTGTGTGTGTGTGTGTGTGTGTGTGTGAGATTAAAATAGCCCAATTGCTTTTACAATAGATAAACATTGAATGTGTTTAATTGAATAGTAAAGGGGTTTAACGTTAGTGGCAGGTTGTGTGTGAGAGAGAATAAATAAGACAGCCCAATATTAGAATTTTTTTTAATTCTTTTTCCCCGCATATTTAGCATATTTCGCAACTTTCCGCATATTTCGCAATTTAACCGCATAAAATCACATAAAAACCCTGCATGTTTAATCGCATAATCAAGGATTTTAGCCCGCATAATCAAGGAATTTAGCCCGCATAATCAAGGAATTTTTCCCGCGTTTTTCTGGAGGGTCTAATTAGCGGAACAGAGAGGGTGGTAATGATGCAAGAAGAGCTTGACTGACGAGTGAAGATGAAAACTGTGAACAATAGATAAAACAAATGAATGAATAATAAGAATAAGGAACTGGAGGGTGAGTGCCGGACGCTAAATCTGAGAAAGGAGTTCCCTGACGTTCTCAACAATGATTTTTTTGTATGGCGATGTGTGAGGAAGTGTGTTCTCTCCGGCCGTAAGATGCTGCTGACTACACGGAGCGTAAACTCTAGGCCAATCGTGCTATGATGTACTCTGAGAGAAATACAGTCTCCGGCCAACCAAGCTGCTGATGCCTGCCTGAGGGAGTGTAAACTCCCGGACAGTGTGTTAGGATGAAATGAATGAGTGAGGTCCGGCGACCCGTTAAAGATCTGACAATGGGATGTGAGGGAGTGGGATTCTAAGGCCCCACTAGGGGAGCATGAGGCTAAGAGTTTTAATAATGAGAATAACATTGTATTCTGAATAAAAATATCAGAGGGCCTAGGTATAAAAGTCACGGCTCGCCGCCACTGGTTTAGACAAATAAAAAAGTGCAGCAGTGGATTATGTAAAATTCCTGTCTTGCAGGGAGCTCAGAAATAGAATCCACAGTAATTTGTCATTAATGATGGTAATTATATTTAATAGGTGGGTGGGGTTGTTTCATTTCACTTTTCTTTGCGGGTTTCCTCATAACTCTTGATTAGCTTGGCTGTATTAAAGCTTGGTCTCTTTTGTTTACTTCATTAACATGAGGACATCACTTTTTTACACTGATGCCTGTATTGGCTAGCGCCCCAACACATTGTACGTGATAGGCGAAGGGGCGGGACATCCCTAGGCGGTTGACTAATCGCATCAGAGCCGACCAGCTGACCAATTAGAGCAGACTGGGCTCTGGTTTCAGACAGAGGGTGAAAAGAGGTAGCATGAGAAAAATAAAGAGCTTTCTGAACATTAAAGCATGGAGACATGTCACAGTAGAGCAGTGTTGGGCAGGTTACTTCCAAAATATAATATATTACATATTACTTATTACTCTCTTTTGAAAGTAATAAGTTACATTACAATATTACTGTCTCTGAAATGTAATGAGTTACACTACTTTAGTTACTTTTTAGTTACTTTCACCAAAATAACCGCAAAAGAATAGCTAGGTATTTTAAATTCTAAAATGTAGTTTAGTGCAGCTCATTATGCATCCAGTGAAGGGCAATGTGGTATATTATAACAACTGTGTAGGCCCTTAAGGCTACTAACAACTTGTATTACACGGCTTAGTTGAATACTCCATTCTGATTGTAAATTCTTAACATGTGACACGTTGTTAATACAGCAGTACAGACCGCTGTCAAGGACTATAATGAAGGTTAACATATTGTAAATCAAGGCAAATATTATTTAAACCATGCTCATGGTTTGAAATGGCAAACATTGAAAGGCAAAAGTATTATTAAAACCATGTAGCCTACTACATCATCACCTTAGAAATTAAAATCAATGTTTTAATGGGGAAATGTAGTTTAAACATGCCGTCAGTTTTTAATGCAGTTTTACACTGAAAAACCAGAAATTCTTGTGCAACACCAGCTGTTAAGCTTTATTCTGAAACTCTTTCATCTCCGGGTGGCAGTTAGCATGTGGTAAATTTACAATTTCCAAAAGAGGTGAATTTAGTAGCGAAATGATTTGGAGTGGTGCAAACCAAAGCCTACTGATTTAACACTACAACTATAGATGTCGAGATACTACCATGCTGAATGTTAAATGAAGGTACAG
>NW_011338645.1:0-3146 GCF_000735185.1 Notothenia coriiceps
CTGATTGTGTTACGTTATTATGAGAGTGCTCTCATACTTTAAATTGTATATATTTATATAAATATGTGTGTGTGTGTGTGTGTGTGTGTGCGTGTGCGTGTGCGTGCGTGCGTGTGTGCGTGTAGCCTGTTATTGTCTCATTACACCGCACTGTGAATGAATCAAAGTAAATATATAAGTGGTCATGAACACATCTGTCCATCAGACAGAGGGCTGCTGTGCCTCCTGTCATCATTAATGGACGTCTCTTTAAAATGACCGCTCAGAGGAGAGGAGTTCTCATTTCTCTAACCGCCTGCTGCTTCCCCTCCTCTCTACTCGGCTCCCCTCCTCTCTACTCGGCTCCCCTCCTCTCTCCTCGGTTCCCCTCCTCTCTCCACGGCTCCCCTCCTCTCTCCTCATCTCCCCTCCTCTCTCCACGGCTCCCCTCCTCTCTCCTTGGTTCCCCTCCTCTCTCCTCGGCTCCCCTCCTCTCTCCACGGCTCCCCTCCTCTCTCCTCAGCTCCCCTCCTCTCTCCTCGGTTCCCCTCCTCTCTCCTCAGCTCCCCTCCTCTCTCCACGGCTCCCCTCCTCTCTCCTCGGTTCCCCTCCTCTCTCCTCAGCTCCCCTCCTCGACTCCTCCGCTCGCATCTCCTGTGGGCGGGGCTAACTCACGAGGATAGGAGTCGAGGATAGGAGTCAAGGAGGGGGATTTAAGAATTGAGAAGCCTCTCATGACTCAGCGTTTCTGTATAAAGCCCACCTCAGTGAAGACGTCTCGCACGTCTCTGATTGGCTGCCGGTTCCTCAGCTTCAGCGTCTCGTTGTAGTTGTCCAGCCTCTCCCTCACCGTTGCAGCTTGTTGCCGTGACAACGTGGAGAGCAGCGCCTCCGCCGGGGGAGACACATCCTGATAGGACGAGCCCGTAAACAGAGAGGAGAGTCCCGCCTCCGTAAGCCACGCCTCCTCCAGCTCCACCTCTGAAACACAAACAGGAAGTCACTCTAAAGGTAAACACATACAGGAAGTCACTCTAAAGCACAGGAAACAGGAAGTCACTCTAAAGGTAAACACAGGAAACAGGAAGTCACTCTAAAGGTAAACACAGGAAACAGGAAGTCACTCTAAAGGTAAACACAGGAAACAGGAAGTCACTCCAAAGGTAAACACAGGAAACAGGAAGTCACTCTAAAGGTAAATACAGGAAACAGGATGTCACTCTAAAGGTAAACACAAACAGGAGGTCACTCTAAAGGTAAACACAGGAAACAGGAAGTCACTCTAAAGGTAAACACAAACAGGAAGTCACTCTAAAGGTAAACACAGGAAACCTCAGATAGGAAACAGGAAGTCTCACCGTCCATACTCTTCCTCTCTTCCTCTTCCTCTTCTTCTTCTCCTTCTTTTTCCTCCTCGATGCTTTTCACCTCCCTCCAGTACGTCTCCATGGTAACGTGGCGGTGGTCAGAGGTCACAACGTGAGGGGGGGCGGAGGAGGAAGTGGGGGGGGACAGCATCCTGACAGCCAATCAGAGAGGAGACAGCCAATCAGATCCTGACAGCCAATCTGATCCTGGCAGCCAATCAGAGAGAAGATAGAGGAAACAGATCCTGGCAGCCAATCAGAGCGTCAGAGGACACAGATGGAGATCAGATTGAGGGTCGAAGCTGATCTGAGATTAAATATTGATAACATGAGAGGAAGTTTCTTCAGTGGGTGTGTGTGTGTGTGTGTGTGTGTGTGTGTGTGTGTGTGTGTGTGTGTGTGTGTGTGTGTGTGTGTGTGTGTGTGTGTGTGTGTGTGTGTGTGTGTGTGTGTGTGTGTGTGTGTGTGTGGGTGTGTTGTGTGTGTGTGTGTGTGTGTGTGTGTGTGTGTGTGTTGGGGGGACCTCTCTCTAATGGTTCTTATTCCCCTGGGAACACAGAGTGGGGTGCACATGCTAACGCTGGCTGCTGTAGTCCATTAGGAGGAAATGGCAGTCCAATCAGAGCGGAGTGTTTTCACTCAGGTCCTCACACAGAAACCTGAGCTGGTTTTCATCACGCACGCACGCACGCACGCACACACACACACACACACACACACTTTACATATGTATAAATTAAATATAGGTTGAACTCCGTGGGTTTAAATGAATGTAAATATGAACCTTATTATATGTTTATCTGCAACCTGCAGCATGTTGAATAAAAAGTCTCATCTGTTCACCTGCAGATTATCATATATATATATTATATGTGTATTATAACATAGTTTTGATGTTATATATATATATATATATATATATACATACGATACTCTAACAGGTGACAGCAGAGTGTAGAGCAGATACAGAGATGGACTAACATGTGGAATACAATATATGCACATTTATTAATAATAAAGAAACACAATAAGTACACCAGGTTAAAACGTATATTTGACAACTTAAAAATAAAGAAGTAGCTGCTACTGTTTGCATTATTAATATTATTATTATTATTATGATTATTAAGATCAGTGCATGAAGAGCATCACTCACCTCCGACTGCTGCTGCTGAGTGGGGGGGAGGGGCCAAAGACACAGGAAGTGAGGGGGAGGGGCCAGATACACAGGAAGTGATGGAGAGGGGCCAGAGAGACAGGAAGTGAGGGGAAGGGGGGAGGGTTATGGCTAGAAAGGATCCGTCTTGTGTAAAACTCTCGCGAGAGTTTGCAAGTCACATGGCTTAATGTTTACGTTTGGCATGCAGCCTCGATCGTTAACATCAGTGGGCCAGAGCAAATGATGAGAAGAAGCTAAACCCTCTATTAATGATGTCAATGAGGGAGGGTGTAGCTTTGTCTCTGTCCCCTATGAACCATGTCTCTCTGATCCTCATCATGTAGCTTTGTCTCTGTCCTCTATGAACCATGTCTCTCTGATCCTCATCATGTGTAGCTTTGTCTCTGTCCTCTATGAACCATGTCTCTCGGATCCTCATCATGTAGCTTTGTCTCTGTCCTCTATGAACCATGTCTCTCTGATCCTCATCATGTGTAGCTTTGTCTCTGTCCTCTATGAACCATGTCTCTCTGATCCTCATCATGTGTAGCTTTGTCTCTGTCCTCTATGAACCATGTCTCTCGGATCCTCATCATGTAGCTTTGTCTCTGTCCTCTATGAACCATGTCTCTCTGATCCTC
>NW_011338646.1:0-2757 GCF_000735185.1 Notothenia coriiceps
AACAGTTTGTTGAAAGGTTTGTTATTCAGTGGGAATATAGTGTTGAACTTACAGAACCAAGTCAGTTTAATAGATTTTTTTTCTTTTTTGACTGAAAACTTTTGAAGACATAATGCAAGAAAGACAAAAAAAAAAAACTCTTACATATGTAAATATATTTTCTGTAGGGTAAAATGTATTGCAACATAGTGTCTATAATAAGAAAAACATTGTGGTGGAACAAAGATGCCCTGCCATACAAATCTTATTCTGTGTTGAAAACATATTGTTAATATTATTCTCATGCTAAACAAATGTAATAATTACAGTATTGAATAGAGAATAAAAGTAACAAAAACGTTCTTAAAGTTGATGTGTGACATATTTTGTAGCATTGTTGGTGGGTTTGCAAAGGGGGTCCCCGGCCAGAAGCTAATGATTTTTGGGGGGCCTTGGCATGGAAAAGTTTGGGAACCCCTGACTTAGAGCATATACGCCAAGGTGGACAGAAGCAGCTTGTGTCGGACTTTACCGAAGTATATTTCTGCATTGGACTTCCTAAACAACAAATTACTTACCTCCATATTATTCCAGCCCTGTGTGAGTTTAAGCTGGGTGTTTAAGGCCATCTTCACGCCATACTGAAACAGTTTAAGTATTTTAAATGACTACCAGATGATAATACTGTATAAACATAATATAAATTCCTCATCCCAAGTTCCCTCTCCAGACTTCAGTGTTACAGTCCTCCCACAGCACATGCAGGACTCATAATGTGTACCCTCTCTATTGTTTGAACTATCGCTTAAACATAAATGGAATGTCTAGATCTATTTTTATACTTTAAAATTGCTTTTCAATTTTGGGGAAAAACGTCAAACGTTTTTTAAAGATGTTATGGTTAACTGTTTCAGTATTTCACCAATAGAACACAGCCCAATTTAATCAACATGTTCCTATTTTATGTCATATTATTACTATAAGTCATCATTTATATTTTCCATTCTGACCAAATATTACCCTTTGTTGAATTCGAAGAAGCTCATGATATCATTTCATCCTAGCATCTCGCTGTTGTAATCTAAATCCAATTAATTGTACAGGTACAGAATGTCTGAAATTATAGTATTGCAAAATCTTTATTTTCTTTTAAATATAACCAAAGGTTGTAAAGATAGTTTCCAGTACTATTTGAGTCAGCAATAATCCAATAGTTACATGCACAGATCACTCCCATATGCACATAGAGGCTAGTTGCCACAGGTCCACATATTAATTTGACAATTTGACAAATTATTTTCTTGAAGAAATGTATTACAGGAATTCCTTCTCATGTGACGTGATCAAATAATTAGGTGTCACATCAAAAAGGAAGACATCCTTTTCACCACTTAATTGTCAGACATAGATATTATATTACTGCTTTTTAGTCAAATTGAAATAAGGACATAAGGTCAACATCAAGCAATATAAAAAGCTTGGATTCCAATGATGACTACAGAATGTAAAGCAAATCATGCATAGTACTTTGGAGGATAAAACCACAATTAAAACCATGTCTTTAGCACATTGTGTTTACATTATATGGCTTTGAAATGCCATGTCTTAAAACCAGTAACACTGCATGGAGTTTTGAACACTATTTTATCATTTTGAGTCCAACAATATGTGATCCATATGGTGAAAAGACAGCGCTGCTTTACTCAAATCCTGCGTGTGAGACATTTATGACAGACAAAACCCCGCTGTGCTTATCTCTGTCGTTTGCTAAGGTGTGTGAGACCGAGGCCGCTGTCCATGAATAGTGCCAACAAGATTAGATTTTTGATAACAGAATAAAACTGTCCACCTTGCCCAGCTGTGGGTCCATGCTCTCTGCTGTAAACTCCCCAACTGCTGCTCCTCTGAGCTTGATTATCGCTTTGGAGACTGGAGACACATTTTATTGTTATATTGCGACTGCAGCTGACTCTTCACGACTCTCACTCTCACACACACACACACACACACACACACACACACACACACACACACACACACACACACACACACACACACACACACACCTGTCTCGAGCTGTACAGGAATGACATACGCAAAGGCTGACATGTTCAATAGTTGACATTGTCAAAAATGAGTGAGAAAAAGGACTTGTCCCACTTCGTACATGGAGAATGTCAACGCCCTCCCTTGTGCTTTATACATAGAACATACATTTCACTTGACTTTTCTGACACCTTCAGGAACCAATTCTCAATTTTAAAATTGGCCATTTTATATTAGGTTTCTCACCGATTAAATACGCTTTGTGGTTTAACATACACTACTGTAATACTTTAAAACTATTTAAAGAGCATCTTGCAGGGTTTTTTTTTTCTACATTTATGCATAAACTTGCTTGAAAATTATAATTAAAAAAGTGAATGCAGGATTTGATATGTTTTACGAGACATAAGGGCAGGAATTCAGAGGGAAAGGAGCAATTTTAAGCTCTGCTCTTAAAAACTGCTTTTTTTAAGGTCATACTTCAACCGCGTCATATTACATCACAAAGGGGACACATCTCCGCTCTCTGACCGCGGGAATAGTTAGTAGTTGCGTTGAGCAGTTGTGTTGAGCGGTTGTGTTTTAGGAGCTGGTATTTTTCGGTAGTTTTACATTGTATTTCACCATTTGTAATCATGGTGCAGTATTGTGTTTGTGCAGGTTGCACAAATACCAGCCTGTCAGGACAAACGTTTATCAGGAAACCATATTACATCTCTCTCCCCCCCCCCC
>NW_011338647.1:0-3088 GCF_000735185.1 Notothenia coriiceps
CTACATATAATTACAAGTCACCATGGGAGCCATCGTCTAAAAAAAGTTATAAATATCATTATTTATCTTTTAAAATGACAATATTGAATATAACATTTTAAAGCTACACATATATGTAGTTAACATATGTACAAAGAGGAAATGAGATCTATGGTGCGTGTAAATAGAACTCTGACCCCAAGAATAATAGGTTAAGAGTTAAACTCACGCACCACACAATCTCCGTTCCACCTTTAGGCTGGAGAATCAAAGCTAGCATAGCACGCTACGATCATGGGCCTCAGTCATCACACCGAAACAGACAAACTACACACACACACACACACACATCCACTACACACACACACATACAAACAGGCAGTGAGTGAGAATCAATCAGCCTGCCAACTTGAGACGAGCATAATCAATTAGCCAGAAATACATACATCATACAAGCAGACAGTCAGTTAGCAAACAGAGTCACAGCCTCATATTTTTCAGACAACTGGACACACATGCTCCAAACCACACACATCTCAGACTATACAAAAGAGAATACAATACGTGAGCGCATAAAATCATATAGTCAATCATATCAGGCACCGTTCAATAAATAGATTTGAATGAAACACATACAGACATAGAGACTAGGCTGGTTCGACCCAATCTCCATCTCCCGAAAACAAGCCATTTTAAAAGGTCTTTCGCCTGCCGTCTATAAACTGAACTTAGACTCAACACACTATACTCATAGTTTTATAACAATATATGCAGAAACAATAATGTTAGTTACACGATACCATAATGTTATCGAACACAAGTAGATATAATCAATAATATATAAAAATCAGTAAATTAAAGAATGATGTGTCATTTTGTGTGGTAGTCTGGCCAAAGATCCCGAGCTCGACAAGCGCCAGATATTGATGTCTTCGCATGATTCATACGAGTAAACCAAGCTAGACACAGACGGTCATAGCGCAGCGCGCGAATATAAAAGCGAACTCGACGTCCTGGTGTGAACGCCCGCTTGGCACACTGACACCCTGCATACGAGCAAGCCGAGCAATATGTATAATATACATAACCCCTACACCTTATTCATAACAAAACAATGGGGTTGCTATAGCAATGGTAAATCATTGTTAATAATTATTGTGAGGAATAATTAACATTAACATGTGATCAGACAGTCCTTCACATACAGTAAATTAATATGTATTCTGATTATTATTAATAATAATATTATCATTAAAGGTGAACCGTGCAATTATGTTATTCAGGAAGTTTGTATCAAACAAGTAGCCCTTCGTATTACTCAGTACCCTTGAAGTAGCCCTCGGTGACAAAAAGGTTGGTGACCCCTGGGGGCTTCTCGGCAACTCTGCAGAATCCTATGGATGACGTCACAGACCCTACGTCCATTTATATATACAGTCTATGATGTGAACGCACAAATATATCGTAGTTCTGGTGAACTATTGTGGGAAAAGTACTCCGGTGTGAACGCGGCTAAACACATATTGCCTTACTTTTTGTGTTAAGTTTATAAATGTAGTGAACTAAAAGTTCAATATTTGCTTCTGCGTCGTTTTGTTTTGTAATTATAAACTAACATGGAATTGAAGAACTCAGAAAAAATATGTACCCACAAATTGTACTTTACTGTTTTCGCTGTCTTTATCAACTTTGTCGAGCCATGAGTTTCACATTTTGGCTATGCAGGATAGACAGTCTGACCAGCTAAGTAAAATAGTGTAAGATCACGTTCACTGATCTTTTGAATTTAACTTCATAAGGAAATGTTACATATGCCATTTAGTGGTGGTTTTCTTGAAACTTGCACATTACATAATAATTATGTGAAATTGTACTTGCAACATGAAATCATGGGTACTGCTTTTCTCAAAATGAATTATTAGTTTTTTTTGTAGGGTAAGGCTTTGTTAAAGAGGTGGTTTGCCTCAAACACAGGATGTGATCCCAGTGTTCCTGTTTGAATGCAATTGTTATTGTAGGGAAGAGGAAGGAACTCATCTGGAATTTCCTTTAAAAGAGGAAAGTGCCTCCTTCCTTTTTTCAGCGAGGCAAACATTTTTGTGCTGAAAGAGTTACAGAGGAGAAGGAAAAGTTTGAACGGTCCAACACAGTTGTGAGTTTTAATTATTGGATTACATGCAGTTCACCTACATTGGTAATGTTTTGAAGTTACAATTGGAATCCGTTTATCAGGTAAGAGGAAAGATAACCAATAACTGACATTTGCTTTACATTGAAACATAGTGTATTAAAGAGATTTAACACTAACCAGTAACTGGTCAGTTTCTCATAAAAAAAACTAAAATAAATCATATAATGTTTTAATCAGCGTTCTGGCTACAGCAGTTTATTGCTTACCTTTCAAGGTTGTTCCATGTTGAAAAGTATAAAACGGTGTGTAGATTTAGGAGGTACTGTAACGACGGCTGGTTCAGCCATGAATGGAACATTAAACATAATTTTCTCATTCATACTGTATTTCAATGTGTCCCCTTTGACCTCCATTATGTGTAAGGCTGCATCTTGTTTCTGCAACCTGGTCATAGCCTAATCTGAGGAAATATGTAACAGCAAAATATTAGACATTCTTACCTTGAAAAGCAGTATTGACATTGCTATAAAGTGTTTTATTCACATTTTATGTGTATATGTACAGTATGAGTTGCTCATTGCAAGTGCAGGTGAGCATGTGTTAGAGTGTGTAGTTGATTCTTTCATTACATTTTATTTGTTAGTCTTCTGCATATGGACAATGGTCATTTACGTTTTAAATATAACTGCCCAACACAGTATGACATTTAACCATAGACTTCATTTAACACACAGGGTCCTTACCTCATCTTTAAAAGTAGCATTTAGTTGATATTGTTGCTAGTTCTTGCGGTCATTGCCGTGGGTGGAGTTTTTTCCCATATATTAACATACTACACAGTATATCCATGCAAATACAATGTAAGACACACACACACACACACACACACACACACACACACACACACACACACACACACACACACTAATAATACCAGAAGCTGATCGTAGCTAGTTAATAAGAAACCCAGGTATCAGT
>NW_011338647.1:3193-3467 GCF_000735185.1 Notothenia coriiceps
ATACATTTTCATAACAAAACAATGGGGTTGCTATAGCAATGGTAAATCATTGTTAATAATTATTGTGAGGAATAATTAACATTAACATGTGATCAGACAGTCCTTCACATACAGTAAATTAATATGTATTCTGATTATTATTAATAATAATATTATCATTAAAGGTGAACCGTGCAATTATGTTATTCAGGAAGTTTGTATCAAACAAGTAGCCCTTCGTATTACTCAGTACCCTTGAAGTAGCCCTCGGTGACAAAAAGGTTGGTGACCCCTG
>NW_011338648.1:0-3436 GCF_000735185.1 Notothenia coriiceps
ATGTGTTCCCTTAAGGCTGCTGCTTAGCCGTGTGGAGAAGGAGGTGCTATGTGTTCCCTTAAGGCTGCTGTTTAGCCGTGTAGAGAAGGAGGTGCTATGTGTTCCCTTAAGGCTGCTGCTTAGCCGTGTTGAGAAGGAGGTGCTATGTGTTCCCCTAAGTTTTCTGCGCTGCTTAACCCCGATATATTTGATTCCCTCTCTATGTAATATAATTTGTGGAACCAAATAAAGTATTCAAGTGTGTGTGTGCGCGTGTGTGTGTGTGTGTGTGTGTGTGTGTGTGTGTGTGTGTGTGTGTGTGTGTGTGTGTGTGTGTGTGTGTGTGTGTGTGTGTGTGTGTACCAGCGCGCACTCTGTTGACGGGGGAGTGTGTGTGTGTGTGTGTGTGTGTGTGTGTGTGTGTGTGTGTGTGTGTGTGTGTGTGTTTGTGTGTGTGTGTGTGTGTGTGTGTGTGTGTGTGTACCAGCGAGCACTCTGTTGACGGAGGAGTGTGTGGCCAGGCCGGGCTGTCCTCTCTCGTGGAAGATCCCGGCGTAGGGCAGGTACTCGGGCAGGAGGAAGCGCCTGCAGGTCAAACATCACAGTGAACGGTTGCTCTCTCATCTTTCAAACACTGACAGATTGTTGGAGGTTTCTAAAAAGTTACCGAGGGACGAAGCGACCCAGAGACGGCGCTGACATCCGGGCGTTTCGAGGAGTCCTGTGCCGAGCTCTCTCTCCGGTGTCACTGCCACACAGAACACATTATGCTGTCACACCCCTTGCTGTGCTTCATATATCCTGTAGTAACCGTGCAGCAGGTTCCTGGCTGCTCTCAGAGCTGTTACAGGATGTGCAGTTTGGAAATTGTGTAATTGTTGTATCTTTAACATTTGTTTATGCCTCTTAGCTAACATTAAGCTGTCTTTGGCTCTTTTCTGCTTTGAGTATAAATACATGTTTCTGATTCTGGTCATGTGTATAAATGTGTCTTTGATTGTGAATATATAGGTTCATACATGTTGGCAAATATATTTTTGTATTGCTCTGGATTGGGGGAAACTGTATTTCGATCTCCCTGCACACACAAACTAAAGATTGACAATAGAGTTGACTTTGACTGATCCTGTTTCCTGAGATCTGAACCAGAGACTGAAACTCACTCGAGCTCCTCGAAGTCCACGTCGCTGCTGTCCATGGCGCTGGGGGGGTTGGGGGAGTCGGAGGAGGACATGGCCCTCAGGCGGTTCTGCTGGTAGCGCAGCGAGCGTTGGCGGATGCTGTCCCTCCTCGACAGATACTGGATCATCCTCTGGGCGTAGTACGCAGCGGGGGAGAGCCTGGGGGCGAGGTCAGGTTCATTTAGATCAGGGGGGTCCGAGCTACGGCCCCTCAGCTCATTCAAAAAGTATAATGACTGAAGTCCAACAAACTTCTATATGTGAACATATATTACACAGTATTCATGTGTTGATAAGCCCACAAAGAAATGCAGTCGATTCAAGTAGAAAACATGTTCTAACTAATCTGAGTTGATAAAAGCCCAACAACACATGTACGTAACAACATAGACGCTTCATATTTCCTCTTATTATAACCAATCTGAAGCTTCTGTTTGAAACAATGAGCTGCTCACTAAGTACAGTGAACCCCCTGGAGAGCCTTTCTTACAGCATGTTCAAGTCTCAATCATCACTTACCTACATTTCATTGATTTGTCCAAATGATAACTGAACTTACGAGGCGATGAACCTCTGGTGAGCGGCCCAGCCCTTTGTATATCTATCTGTATGCTCGGTGCAAAGAGTGAGACACCCTGGATTTAGATATTATTACACTGTTATTATGACTTATAGTTAGGGCTGGGAGTCACCAGGCTCCCCACGATACCACACGATCGCGATTCTAAGATATGCTAAGTATTGGGATACGATATATTGCAAATCACATGCGTCATGTCCGTCTCCCCTTCCTGGTTAAAACATCAGAAATAATTCCACACCTTTGATTTAAAGGTGTGTAAACCTGACTCCATCTGTGTTCTGACTTCCTGCCGATCCCACTGACTTTACCCATGGCCACGAGATGATAAATATATTTGATGTAAATAACTCAGTTTTGTGTCTGCAGAAATGAGCCCTTTGTTTTGTCTGAAAAGGAGATGCATTGTTCTTGTTACTTCCTTTAGAGTTGTATACGTGTGCTCAGCGTCATTTAACTTCCCGTTGAGACATTTTGAAGGCCACTTTGCGCTGTGCCCAAAGCAAAAGCTTGATACTATGCTGTATGGATTATACTTATTGTATGTTTACCTGGCAGGGTCAGGGTAGATGGGGTGGTCTCTGGATCCCGACATGTCGTAGCGAGATAAGGATAACAGAGAAGATTCCAACAGACGTCTGCGGGGGAGAAACAGAGAGAGAGAAGGAAGACAATGATTTATATTTAATTAGTTTCTGGCTGTTTGAGAGCGAGCTAGATATCTAACATCCAGATATCTAACATCCAGATATCTAACATCCAGATATCTAACATCCAGATATCTAACATCCAGATATCTAACATCCAGATATCTGACATCCACTATCTCTCCAGATATCTAACATCCAGATATCTAACATCCAGATATCTAACATCCAGATATCTAACATCCACCATCTCTCCAGGTATCTAACATCCACCATCTCTCCAGATATCTAACATCCAGATATCTAACATCCAGATATCTAACATCCACTATCTCTCCAGATATCTAACATCCAGATATCTAACATCCAGATATCTAACATCCAGATATCTAACATCCACTATCTCTCCAGATATCTAACATCCACCATCTCTCCAGGTATCTAACATCCACCATCTCTCCAGGTATCTAACATCCAGATATCTAACATCCAGATATCTAACATCCAGATATCTAACATCCAGATATCTACATCCAGATATCTCATCCAGATATCTAACATTCAGATATCTAACATTCAGATATCTGACATCCAGATATCTAACATCCAGATATCTGACATCCAGATATCTAACATCCAGATATCTAACATCCAGATATCTAACATCCAGATATCGAACATCCACTATCTCTCCAGATATCTAACATCCAGATATCTAACATCCAGATATCTAACATCCAGATATCTAACATCCAGATATCTAACATCCAGATATCTAACATCCAGATATCTAACATCCACCATCTCTCCAGATATCTAACATCCAGATATCTAACATCCAGATATCTAACATCCAGGGGCCGTATTCACAAAGGATCTTAGGGCTAAAAGTAGCTCCTAACTGGCGAATTTAGGAGAAACTCCTAAGCATAATGGGCGTGTCAGTCTTAAATTTAGGACTCCTAATTTTATTCACTAAGAGCAATTCACAAAGTATTTTAGGCCTAAAAGTAGCACCTAAGTCTGGGAGAGCTTAAAAGTCCTCGAGA
>NW_011338649.1:0-2453 GCF_000735185.1 Notothenia coriiceps
AGGCCGGCTACGTCTATAGAAGTCTCAGTGGGAGAATGCACGCAGGATAAGGTAGTACCCATAGAGTCCAGTAGAGGGCGGAGCCTGTGAGAGATATAACTGTAAAGTAACTAAAGGTATTAAATACATGTAGTGGTGGTGAAGTATACCATGTACCTCTGAATTGTATCGGGGTAGAAGTACAGAGTAGCAAAACATGTAAATACTCAAGTAAAGTACAAGTCCATCCAAATGTTACTTAAGTACGGTTCTTAAGTAACTGTCCTCAGTTACTTTACATCACTGGATGAGCGACGAGCTGCATCTCGTGCCGTCTCCTGATCTCATTCTGTACAGCACGTTCACCTCGCGTCCTTTCCTTGTATGAGACTACAGTCACCTCTCAACCTTCTTCTCAAGTGAGATAGCAGGGTCAGTCAGACTGACTTGGTGTGAGTTGAATGTGTCCCCCTGTACTGATGGCAGCATGTGTGGTGTGCAGGAACGTGGAATGGCACCACTAAAGTGGCGGTGAAGACCCTGAAGCCCGGCACCATGTCCCCCGAGTCCTTCCTGGAGGAGGCTCAGATCATGAAGAAGCTGCGCCACGACAAGCTGGTGCAGCTCTACGCCGTGGTGTCGGAGGAACCCATCTACATCGTTACAGAGTACATGGGCCAAGGTACACACACACACACACACACACACACAAAAACAGACACACACACACACACACACACACACACACACACAGCCATGACTACAGTTCTTTGCTCATAAATGATCAATGATTCATGAATTAAGTTAAATGTAAAATTCTACATTTGATCCAACAGAACTTTTGAAAGTCATATTAAAATGTAAACACAATTATTATTCCAGAATACAAAGAAGTTTGTTCAAGGTTTTCATTTGTCATACGAACATACAGTATCTACAGTGTAGTTATGACGATGGAAATCTTAGGTCACAGGCTCCACCAAAAGTGCAACACAATAAAACAGATAAACATACAAATATAGTGCAAGTAAATAGTAAATACAAAAAGAAAAATAGTTTAAAAAAGTGAAATAGTGCAATAAGAGTCTAAATGCCAGTTATTGGAATATGATATGTTAGATAAATAATAAATTATTTGTAAGTAGCAGCAGACGTCTCTAGCTGCATCAGCACCTTCAAAACACAACTCCTTGATCCCAACTCGAACTGCTCAGCTCGGGACCAAAACTGGTTGACATTTTAGCTCTTTGTCTTGCTCTATTGACATGAAGGTTCCAGTCGAATGCAACACTTTAGCTACACTCGGTCTCATTCCATATTTGCCAGTTGGGTATCTACTCGCATCTCATGGACACAGACGGAGAGACACCTGCAGCTCTACGCAACAAATAGGCTTAAATCCATCTCTAGAGCCAGCAGTTTGTGGGACCGCTCGTCCTGTAGAGGATCTGATCAGGGACCGATTGTGCTTTGCTACATTTCACTTCAATTTCACCAAACTTCTTTTCTGACTGAATATAGTAATTCCAAAGCCTTTGTTTCAAAGAGACTGAAAAAGATTAAGGCCTTCTCAACAATCCTCCAAAACACTAGCATTTAGAAAGCACACAACGAAGAGCTGCAGACACGCATGAAACATGGGAGAACACACACAGGGACTTTGAGGCACGTCTGGGTCCGCTCATTAACTGGAGAGGAGGATGTGTTTCAAACAGCAGAGCCCCTGTGAAATCTGATGAATGTCCAAGTGTTTATCATATCCGCCATCCTGCGTTCAGCCGCTAACTCTGATTATTAATTACTGGTGATGAAGTGAACAGGCAAATTACAAAGCTCCTGTCCCACATTCAGTTGGAGATAATTGCATGTGGTTGGTCATTCCTGTGGAGAGTGGGGTCCGTTGGGCTGCACTGATTGGTGGATGGCTCTCTGACACACAGTGTGTGTGTGTGTCTGTCTGTCTGTCTGTCTGTCTGTCTGTCTGTCTGTCTGTCTGTCTGTCTGTGTGTGTGTGTGTGTGTGTGTGTGTTGTTGTGTTGTGTTGTGTTGTGTGTGTTGTGTGTGTGTAATAATAATAATTCTGTTTCTGATAGGAAATGATAGCACTAATCCAGCTCCACGCAGCAGAGCGGTGTGACGGAGCTGTACCTGAGCGGCCATGTCCACCAGGTTGGGCAGCTTCAGCCCCCGGCCTTCTCCGTCCTTCAGGAACTCTAGCAGGCTTCCTACAGCACACAGAGACACAACACACACACACAACACACACAACACAACACAACACAACAACACACACACACACACACACACACACAGACAGACAGACAGACAGACAGACAGACAGACAGACANGAGATTCTTCCTCCCTCACAGCATTCAACACACACACACAACACACACAACACAACACAACACAACAACACACACACACACACACACACACACAGACAGACAGACAGACAGACAGACAGACAGAC
>NW_011338649.1:4975-10019 GCF_000735185.1 Notothenia coriiceps
CCCGGGCTTGGAATCTCCCGAACGGCGATATTTTGAGTTTATCTTTGACCCAATCCGTCAACCCATTGGGGTCAAAAAGAATATAGGAATATTCCCGAAGGCCGAAGGATTCCGATAGCGATAACCCAAATTCCCGCTTCCTCCTACATCAGATGCGGGGTGACCAGGCCACGCAAATTGGTTCTTCCGTCGTCTTTCGTCGTGGATGAGTCAAAATTATTCGGGTACAGGTAAAGCCGGTATTTGCATTACCTCCGTTAGTTTGTTTAGGGTCCCTTATATTCCCGTAAATTTTTTACTTATAACGAGGTAAGCTCCTTGCTTCCGTCCCGAATTTATCGATTGGGAACAGCAAAATATGGTTTTCATCTTGGTTCGGAGTGAAACAAAAATTTTCGCTAGTTCGTTTCTCCCCCTTTTTCCCGTCGAGAGATTCAACCGCCGCTGCCCGTTCCTCTCCTTCCCGTACGTTAAACTCTTTTGGGGCTGTAATGAGTAACGAGCGTCCGATAAGGTCATTGGCCTTACACAAGGTTCTCTTCCTTACCCTCCTGTAGGGAGGTTTATTTTTCTTATTTTCCTGTCGCCACTTCTGGTTCTACGTCGTTCAACCTTTACAGAACGTTGACAGTAAGGAGGCACGTTGGCGGCATTTCTCCAAACTTTTAAGGGGACCACGAACACGGCGAAATGTACAAACGAGCGCCCCCCTAGGTGGGGTCTCCTCTCGTATGCGGACACTGTGTCGGAGTGTGTCCGGTCACAACTGTCCGAAACACGTCTGTCTCCGACACGAAACTTCCGGCGAACAGACATTACCGTCGTTTTGTTCTGCTCGGACGCATATTCGTCGCGCACGCACGTTATATCGTACTTTTGTCGTTACGCGTGCCCTGTCTCCTTTACTTCTTTACAACCGAAAGAAGGAGACTAACACCACTCCTCCTCCTTTCTTTCGCGTTGGTTTTCAAATTAGTGAGAACAGATTTTCTCCGAACACTAAGTCATTCGAAAACCCGTATTTTTTTCCCAAATACCCGCGTTTTGTCGATCCGACGGTAGGAGGGAACCTAAAACCCTCCGTACTGCCTCCCGGTGGTCTCTCTCGGTCTGTTTATGTGAGGTGGAAAATTTCGACTACAGGTCTGGTTCTCGTCTCGTTCAAAACCGACTGTTTTTGAGTCCCCTTGCGACTACGAATTTCCAAAAAGTTTACCTCGAAAATGAGTACGCCCGGCAGTTGTGATTTCGGTTTTGCGGTAACTCCGGTCGCGTTTCGCGCACTGTGTTCCAAGACTTCAGAGACACCGAGGGGCAATCTTTTGCAAAAAAACATTCGCCTCACTGTTTGTGGGGCACGAACTAAGGGTTTGGAATGCACCCGTTCTACTTTACCGTCGTCGTTATACAAAAAAAACTCGCGCACGAATATTTTTAGGTCGTGTAAGTTTACGGCGGTTAAAGCGACCAAGTTCGTTTCGTCGACCTTCCTTGCTGTCGTTGCTCCGTTCCCCCCGGGGCATTCGCCCCCAAGGTTCCGGAAAAGGGATGTATCGTTTGCCCTTGTAACCAAGCGTGAAAACCGACAACAATCCTACACACCAATGTTCGTCGAACGCGACGCCGATCGAAACCACAGACAAAGCTAGTCGTGTACAACTCAACATCGTCGGTTCGCCCGCTTCACGACCCGAATGGAAAGGGCGTAAATGCCTCTTCAAATAAAGGGCGTGCAAAATATACCCTCTCCTCGGTACACTTGGGCCGGTGACAGGGGGGGTGACGGGACCGGGCTGTACGTGCAGGAGTCGGGACCGGCTCTCTACGTAGACACTTGTGACCGCCACACACTTCGCAGTGAGAACGAGTCCCCGGGGCGGTGACTGCACCTCTTAAAAAAGCGTCATCCAAAATTTAGCGTTTGGGTGCCTTTCCTCCTTACATTGAGGTTATCGCAGACGGAGACTCGCGTGCCCCAGCTAATGCGTCGCTTTATTTTTGGGAGAAAACCTTCAGGGGAGGAAGTGACCACTTTCCCTCTTGGGGTCCCCCCCCTTTAGTTGGGTGGCACCCCTGGTCGGCCTTTTTTAGTACGGGATTGTCGACCGGGTTTTAGTGCTCTTCCCGAAACAGTTGGCGGGCGCCCCACCACTTTTGCGGCGGCCTCCCTCTCGGAACAAAGGCTCGAACGGATTTTTGGTTATTTCCAAAATTCTTTGTCGGGCCAATACGGTTGCTCGGGTCCCGGACGGGATTATTGGGTGTCCCAATCCCCCCGTTCGGGGCCGGAATTGGCCACTCCGGAACGAACGAAATTAATATAGGTTAGAAACAGGTAAAGCTTTGTGTGCGAAGGCGGTGGAGAACTCCAAATTAATGAGGGAACTTCTCGGCGCGCTTGTCGAGACCCTACACGAACAAACCCCAAACAAAGTAACCAAACCTTGGCTTCGGGCAGTTCTCGGGAGCGGCGGGCAAACGGGGGCACTTTCGCGGTTGGGGGTTCTTTCCCCGGGCCAGGGGGCTTTTTTTTCCGAAACGCTCCCCGGGAGGTGTGTGAACGGTAAGAAAATTTGTCGGTCCGGAAGTTGGGACAGAGACAAAAAATTCCTCTTTTCCAAAGCATAATTTTTTTTGCCTGTAACCTCCGGTGCAAAGGTTGGCGAGTTTTGCGGACCGAAACTCCTAACTCGCCTTCCAACAACCACGTTCTAATTAATGTGTCAACCGCAATATTTGTCGGGGACCCGGAGTAAATGCGGTGGCACAAAAAAACATTCAAAAATTATTCCGTTTTGTAGGGACCCCCTGTCTTTCTTTTTTTTTGGCCACCGACGGGCGGATTGGCTTGTTCCAAAATTGTCGAAACGTTGGCCTGCTTCTCGGGGAACTTTTTTTTGAAAAAAGAGGTAAAAAGAAAAAGACGGACAACCCTCCCAAAAGGCCGCCGAAGGAGTTAACGCCCGACTTCAAAGCTTAAAGGTGAGGGGTCAATTTTTTTAACAGACCCTTTTCCCTTCCTTTTCCTTCGAGAACGGAAGTCAAAACCTAATTACTTTTTTTGGGTCCAAAAAAACCTTTCTTAACTCCCTTTAAATGCTCGAAAAAACAATACGCAGAACTTTTTTTGGCGAAAGGCAGGGGACCTTTTTCACCCTCGGTCGTGTCGGGGCCGAAAGGGGCAGGTCCCATTTTATTGTTTGAGTTAAAAACTTTTATCGAACGAGAAATTGGCAAGAAGGTGTGAAAAAAAACCTTTTTCTTCCAACGCACCCTTCGGTCCCTTTTACTCCTTTTGCGTCCTTTATTAAACGACAACAAAGCCCTTTACTTTACCCAATGCACCTCCCAAAATTCGTTAGGGGGAGTTCCTTTTTGTTACGCGGTCTTTTCGCGGGAAGGTGTTGCGACGTAAAGTGTGTTCCCGAGAAAGCAATTAAAACAAAAAAAGCGCAAAAATTTCCTTCTTTTATTGAACAAATTTTTTGGCGCGTTAAAAGGTTTCGCGAACGTTTGTTGGTGTTCCCTACTTTTCGCCTTCCACACCCACCGTCACCGGACAAGGTGTGTTACGATCGCAGCCCTCTAAGGTTCGAATAGCTGAAGAAAAGCTGTTTGTGTGGGAGTAGATTGTGGGGCCTACTTCCTATTTATAGGGAAGTGAGCCCGGAGGTCGGGCCCACGTCATAGGTGGGCGTGGATTAAGTCTGTCAGTGCTGCACACGTGCAGTGGGGATTACCCAATAGCGATAGCCTTAGAGGGCTGCGCCTATACTCATAGAAACTGGGTTACAGTACGTAACCCCAGATATGTACTGCTGTGTATCTGAGAGGTCAAGAGGTCACTGAAGCTCATCTGATGTGTGCTCTCCTTCAGGGGCCAAGTTCCCCATCAAGTGGACGGCCCCCGAGGCCGCGCTCTACGGGAAGTTCACCATCAAGTCTGACGTGTGGTCCTTCGGCATCCTGCTGACGGAGCTGGCCACCAAGGGTCGGGTGCCTTACCCAGGTGAGGGGGGGGGCTTCACACTTGGGACATCTACATAAAGTGGCCTTATAAAAAGAAAACACACATATACTGTAGCTATGAAAACAGAAACCCCTGCTGCTGACAGAATGTGAGCTAACATGAGAACAATGAGAGCATCTGAAATAAAGGGCTAGTCGGCTGATTTCATTCTGTCCGTGTGACGCTAAGCAGGACACAGCATAAATACAGAGGGTATTTGTTAAACAGGTAAAGGCTGCTCTGGTGATACGTGTGACTTTAGCTGGTATTAAAAGAGAGCACATGTCCACAGACACTCTGTTTAAGCGACTGACAGAGCAGAAACAGACGTAGATCACGCTGCAGAGGAAGGTCTCATTCCTCCTTGTCCCCTCTCTCCACACATCATTTCATCCTGTTTGCCAAAACCTGTCTCATCAATAAAGACTCTGAGACAACAGGAAAGCCCCTTTGAACACTTTCCACCACATCCAGAAGCAGCATACATTTTTTCATTTTTTATTTACTGGTTGAAGAAAGAAAATACAGTTGAATTCAAGATACACGGACTAATGCAAATCATAGTTTAAATAATTCATTTTTCTCAATAACTTAAATAAACCAGTTTAGCCCTGAGCCTGTTTCTCAGGTCTCAGGCTCGAAAATGACATTCCCAGAACAAATGACCATATCTTCACTTCTAAAAGGGTTAAATTAATAATCTTTTTTCTCAAAGTAATGATAAACCTGTGAGTTGGATGTAGAAAAGTCAGAATCAATATAGATGTTTTTTATTTTAAAGAAAATTCAGATTGAACATAGTAAAAAACTGTAAATTATAGTGTCCGTCCAAAAATTCTTTTTTACTTAGTGAGAACTGCCCTTGGATGATGGTAAGGTAGACTAAAAGCTTTAGGAATCCAAAGTACAACATATAATAAGTACCCTGTATCAAGATTGATGCTAAACAAGTGACATTTGACCTTTTTAGAGAGGTTTAGCAAAAAAAACTCCACCTCTGAGGTGATTTGGGTGGAAATGGCCGTTTTTACCGTT
>NW_011338650.1:0-1317 GCF_000735185.1 Notothenia coriiceps
AATAGCCCGTCCGGGCTGATTGGAGCATCCAGCAGCACTTTCCTGGCCATCTCCTGCTGCAGCCAGAGGTGGCACTGAATCTGCGTCACCCAAGCCGCAATCCTCGCTGTGGAGACGGTGATGGATGGGGTGAGTGCTGTGCTGAGAGCCTTGCCTATCACCTCGGAGGGCATGAAGGGCTGCTCTGATAGTCTCACTATGGAGTGACAGCAGAGCAAAGGCACACTTGTGCATCCGGTCAGTCTAGCGCAGGGGTTCCCAAACTTTTCAGCCCGCGACCCCCAAAATAACAGTGCCAGAGATTGGCGACCCCCTGTCGACGGGGGGGGGTGTTAATTTGTTTGAGAAACAGAGCCTCGTTGCGGGGAAATTATACAGATGGCTAGTCCGCCCCTGAAAATGTCTATGCAAACGTCATTATTAATAATAATTTTTTTTAAAAATTATAAAAACTTGAGCCACCCTGAGCCAATAGATCAGCTGTAATCCAACACACCTGCAGAGCAAACAGCCTGATGTTGGCTCTTCCAGAGATTAACCTTTCAGGGGGAATATTTACCTAACAGATTATAGAATCACAAGGTTCAAACATTCCCAAAGAAAGACCAGGAAACATGTTTCAATGATTTCTGGGAGAAATACGACATTAAATATCCGGGAAATATTTAAAAATAAGGTTTTAGTCTTTCAAATACTGAGTACTTCTACTTTTACTCAAGTACAAGATCTGAGTACTTCTACTTTTACTCAAGTACAAGATCTGAGTACTTCTACTTTTACTCAGATACAAGATCTGAGCAGTGGCGGCGCCAGGGATTCTCTCTAGGGGGTGCTGTGGGGTAGCTTGACGTTTCATAGAGGGTGCTCAAACTTGAAGGGTTTCCCATTAATGCACCAGCGCTACAGTTGAATTTTCTACTGCAACTCATACTTGTCAACCCTCCCGATTTTTGCGGGAGACTCCTGATTTCATTGCCCTCTCCCGATTCATATTTCTCCCGATTTCTGACAAAATCAGATTTACTCAGGACTGTTTCCACTCGGACTTTAATACAGCTACACCATTGTTTGGTTTCCATGGTAACACGTCTCTTTAGTAGCGCGCGCAACTGAAAGTCTGACAGGGTGAGGCAGATAGTCACAGAAAACAGAACAAAAATCGACAACTACTCTACTCTCTGCTCACTCCTTTCCTGCCCACACGCACATGCTCCATCAAGGATGGTGCTACAGGCCGCAAGGCATTGCACTTAGAACTACAATATAAGCATGTTAATGTTAATCTAACAGCTCCGGCGATCCACTAGCACCCCCCCA
>NW_011338651.1:0-5198 GCF_000735185.1 Notothenia coriiceps
ACATCAAGTAAAAGACAAACACATTTGATTTATTTATGATAAAGATAACTGTGATGTCTATCTCCCGACAGTATGGGTGAAATCAAGATGGACGGAAACAACTCCTAGTTTTGATGATTTAATCAAATCCAAATAGGTTGTTAACCTTAGAAGAAAAAGAACAACAACAATACAACAATTAGGATCACACATATCCCATAAACTTAAATCACATTCAATATAATAATCACACTTACTAGTGGCCTCTCAATGACGTTCATTTATTTATCCCCTCTATTTATAATATATCAATAAACCCTGCGAATCTCCACCCAGATTTAAAGTCACACTGACATAAACTGAACCCCATTAATTGGACCCTCATACACCCAGCACAAAACCATGAGTTTACAGCACATCCAGGGTCAAGCTTAGACCACCCCTCTTCAGACCGACCTCCATCAGTCCCTTCATGCCTCCACCACCACCAGTGTCTAGATCCCAGGGGGGTTTCATTGGTTCGGTTTTCCCCCTCCCCAATGATATTCCAGCAAAATGGGGTCTAATCGCCAAACACGCATCTGTGTATTCCCGGTAATAAATATATGTCATTACATAAAAAAAACTGTCTCTCCTGATTGAACTGAAGAGGTCTTTGTCTCCTGTGGGAGAAAAAGACCTCTGGAGGGAACACAGGGATTTTGGAGACCATTTACATGCAGAAGAACCTATATACCACGACACACTACTGAAAAGGGAAAACTCCAAAAAATATAACCCTAACCCTTTAGCGAGAATCGATCATTGCTGGTTTCAGTCAGCACATGTTTATAGAAGATCACCAGACGTATACTTTAAAGAAATATTCTGCTCTTTAAAGCTGGAAATGTAATGTGTTGTGTGTCTGGTGGAGGAGAGATCCCACACTTTTTGTTTTTTTGCACACAACCTCCTTAGCTCATTGACTATTTAAGACTTTCATGATTTGTTCAAAAGATCCAAGGCTCCGACTCGAAAATGACCCGCTGGTGGTAGAGGGCTGCATCTACCGTGACACAGAGCTCAGCTGTAGGGGGTCTCCACCCTTTTCAAAAGGTAACAACAATATTCAAAAGATAAGGTTACTAATGCTTAATTCATGCAAAATAAATTAAAGTTGCTGTTTGTCCACCCTACTGGTCAACACCTGAGTGGTAGGACACACAACACAGTCACACATTCTTCCTTATTGTGTCAATCATTACAATGTAGCTGGGGGTGATTGCCTTCTTTGTGTATTTGGGTAGGTCTCAGCCTCTCCTTTATCACGGTGATGTGTTCACACATAGGTACATTCACATGAGACGTTTATCCTCAGCTTAAATGCCACATCTCATTAACAGGTTAATTAAGAAGGCTGCTGAGGAGTGGCTGGGTCTGAACATGGAGGCACCGTCTCCCTGGCTGCAGCTGCCCATCAATCAACAGATTTAATGAAGCCTTTAACGGAGATGCAGCTCTTCAAGAAAAACACTAATGTCTGATATACTCTGTAGTCCACATTTGTCTCTGATGAAGCCTCACTCTACAGCATAGCAACCTTTTTTTAAATCATATCTCATATTCTTCCAAATTAGTTGTTAGAGTAGAGAGCTTCCTGCAGCTCTCTGGTGCAGTCCAAAGGAAACACTCAACATTTGGGATTTATGAGAAGATCAAAAATAAAAAAATGCAATTACATTTTTATGTGTACTTCCTCTAAAACGGTGTGCATTTATTCTGCCATATTTATTGAAAACATATCTAAAGTAAAATTATTTAACATTTGTCTTTGATAACTGAATGAATTGGTTGTCATTGTAACATACGTTTATATCCCTAGAAGTTTAAAATTAGAAAACAAGTTGAAGTGTATTGAATGTCAGTGTAATGTAGCATAAACTTCAACACTAAAGGCAATGCAGCAACATTAGATATAAGGAGGAAGTGCAAGGCAGTCGGTATAACTAGTTGCCTTTTCATGTCCGATAAGATTCATACTGGGGAAAATTGTGACCCTCGTGATATAACCCTCCTTTAAAAAACGTGACACATAAATAAAACCACAATATTGTATCAAATATCGTTAAAGCTGACGTCAATAAAACACATTTAATTATGCATTCACACCAAAAGTAAAGCAACTTTTTCCCCTTGCGATTACCTAGTTACAAAGGTTACAAAGTCAAAGCAAAGACACGGATAGATGCAAATTTGGCATCACTCGCTTCATTAAAAACCATTAACAAATGTAAATGTTTTCACTTGAGGGAAACATGTATAGGAAGCTGTCTCGCTAAAGCCATTCGACAGTGAGAATCTCCACCTGTCCTCACTGAATTACTTACATTGTCGAACATAAAGCTTTGGCTCTGTGATGTGACACCTAGAGCCCTACAGTTCCATATGTGCACAGTAACTAGACCAAAATCATTGCTTATGACTGTAGGTGAAAATGTGGACAGAGGAGCTAGCCTAGCCTGATCGATATGATCTCCATTCAGAAAGCAAACGTGTAAAGATTCTTCCAGACACACTTTCCAAAGCCCTGATTCAGGGGCAATATGGCCCCTGTAGGTTTTATCCTATGGGTGTCTGTATTTGGTTATTTCTTGTATTTTGCACGTATATTGCAATTACTACTACTACTACTTTAGTAAACAAGATCGATTCAGCTGACTTGTGAGTTGCAAGAGACAGAGCTCTCACTGAGCTGTGTGTGTTTCAGGATGATGTTATGATCCCATATCAACCCAATGGTTTGGCTTATGTTGGCGTCCAGACGTACCTGTGATTCCAGCCATGGCTAATGAAACATTGTTGGCTTCTACATGGAGATAAGCCCCTTCTCCTCGTGGGAATGTCTATGAATGACTTGATTTGAGTAAACTCAAATTATCCTTTTTTGAACGCACATTAAGTCTTTATAGCTCCTGGTGTTGGCTAAAAACATGAACATATTTATACATCTTTTATTTTGAATGGCTTATATATTCCCTGAGAATAATCCAAGACGAGCATTGCCAAATTGAATGGGGGGGAAAGGGGATGTTTGTGGAAGAAGGGATTTGGCTAGGGTCGTATGTGCTGGAACAGTACACATCCTGAGGTGTGATGTGCCGTGTTAAATTAGGTAAAATTAACAAGGTCTAGCCAAGCGGATCATGTAACACAAACAATGGCAGCACCTTGGACTCTGTCAGGAAAAGGAGACGAAACACAGCTTGATCCTCACACAACTGTAGGGGAGGAAAAGTGTCTGGGATCAGAAAAAAAGGGGATCACACCAAGCAGAATATGCTGCTGAATCTGATCACAAACCATTTGTTCCCTGAGCTATTTAGGTGGAAATTTAGAAAAAATTGAAGCGGTTAGACTGTGTGTCTTGGCCTGTGTGTCACTGGAGATTATTGGCCCGGTAAACACAGGGCTGAGCTGTTCAGTGGGGCCGTGAAAAGAGAAAGTCACAGGCGTTTACTTGCCTCTGATCCCCACCACAGGAGCTTTACAGACATAATCCCAAATTCCACTAAGGGAGAACCACACAGACTTTACAAACCATGACCTGATTACACAGATTGAGACCAACGGAGGGCTAATAGAGCGTGACCAGATTACGGCCCATGAGATCCACCTGTGGGGAGAGTCCCTGTGGCAGAGACCCTCTATAGAAGAGGGGCCATATTGCCTATTCTTCTATGGAAGATACAACTACCCGGTGTTCTTGATGTACCCATTTCGTTAAGGTAGATCTGGGGGCATGAGGAGTATCCCAGCATGCAACCAGCTTCCATGGTGGAACATCTGAGACATTATTTTACTATATAAAGCTTTGATATTTAACTCTAGCAATACATTTAATAAAATAAATAAATGTTACCTTAAAATGTGCACTGATGAAGACCAGTGATGTTAAGTAACTAATCACATTTACTCAAATACTGTACTTAAGAACAATTTGGAGGTACTTGAGTATTTCCTTTTTTGCTACTTCTACACTACTACTATTCAGAGGTAAATCGTGTACTTTTACTCCACTACATGTATTTAATACCTTTAGTTACTTTACAGATTTGGATTAATGATGTGAAACTCCTGTCACCTTTGATGAATACAGGTTGGCCTGCATTGTCATCCTCAGTGAGCTCAGATATATTTGGCAATAGCAAATAAAGGGTCAAGTACATTATTGTTGCCTCTATATTTTTTCTCCTTATAGCCTACTGTATGTATGGATCCTGCCAAAATCAATGTTAAAGCTCACCTATTATGCTAAACCAGTGGCGAACCGTCAGGGCCTTCAAGGTATTCAGAGAATACCCTGGAACACTCAGATAAAACAAACAAAAAAAACGATTTAATTATATAAATAAAATGTATATAAAATGAATAAATGAGAATTGTATCTTTGTTGTTGATCAGATATTTCTCTGGGTCTCTGGAATATCCTTCAACCAAGGTATTCTATATCCTTGATAGAATACCCTGGCCGTTGCACTGAATGAGAGCGTACGTTTTTATTGACAGTTTGATCAGTTTGATCAAATATTGATTTGTAGCCAATGGGCGTATTCTTTCAGAGTTTCCCTCGGTTCCAGGGTACTCTAGAAGGCCTAGTTCACTGGCTCGAGACAGAGGATCTAGATCACATGTGTCAAACTCAAGGCCCGGGGGCCAAATCAGGCCCTTGGTGGATTTAATTTCGGCCCGCAGGGTAATTTCTAATTACTATTAGATCTGGCCCGCCGGTATATTGCACGCACACCTTCACTCAATCCTGAGGGTTTCCTCAGCTCAGAACCTGACCCCAAACATTGATGAACTGGCACCCAAGATGAGATGCCAAGTATCTGCTTGAACTAGCATCACAGAGCAGCACACTGAGTTTCAATGGATGTTTCCTTCTGCACTTTTTCTCTCACGACAACAGGGCATGTTTGGTTTTTTCTTTGAGGGAAATAGTTTTCTTGAAGCTGTTGTTAGCCTGTGGAAAAATGTAATCATAAGAAATGACTCTGGAAAAGCTGCAGATAGAGCCAGAAGAAATGAATGCAACTGATTATTAAATGTTGCATGTTTTTATAGGCAATAATTTAAGCTTTGTTACTTTTAATTTAATTTCAATAAGTTTTGCAATAAACATTGAACCAGTCCGGCCCTCGACTATTTTATGTTGGCCCACTGTGTATTTGAGTTTGACA
>NW_011338652.1:0-1551 GCF_000735185.1 Notothenia coriiceps
GCTCTAGCGGCTCGCGAGAATCTCGGGTCACGTTCAAGTACGTCCTGTGGGAAACGGTCTTAGATTACAATGTTCAATTAGTCACAATTAATTTAATTTAATCGAGTAAATTCTTTTCGACAATTAATCGATAGTCGATTAACCGTTAACATCCCTAATTCTGATGTAGTATGCACTTATTCAGTCTTGAAGTAGCTCTCAATAATTACTAGGTAAGCACAGAGGTGTGTCAGAGTATTTGAAATGTTCACTTACTGTAAACGTTGCTGTCATCTGCTCCAAATACCCAGCAGAGCAAATACCTAACCCTGAAAAAAAGTGATTAAAAAAGCCAACTTTAATAAAGCCAAGAAATAGATGTTATCAATCAAAAAAGTGTCTTGACTTTAAAATGTTCAGAAAAGATAGCGTGCACCTGTCAGTAACATCACCTTGCAGAGTACATGCAGAGTCCAACCACGTTCCTAGCCAAACTTGCATTAGCTTTCCCTACGGGGTTAAGTTAGCTCCATTTGATATGACTAAATATTTCTCAATCCATTATTATATATCATCCTTAAAACAAATGGTGCACACAAGTTGAACTCATAAGAAATCAAACTGAGTAATACCTAAATTACTGGTAAAGCCTTTTACCCAATGTGCTAATTAAGCACATGTTTTAAACTAGCATGCTAGTCGACAGGCTGTCTAATTAGCATTATTGTATTAAACAACCACAGCTCAATCAGTAGAAAATATATATAACAAACTCATTATTTGCAGTTAACATTTCCGGTTATTAAAAGTCATAAAAACGTTACTTAAATTACTTTCTTACCGTGGAAACTGTCTTGCCGTTAGCTAGCTGAAATCGTTAGCATCCTAATAACTTCGGCTTGATTGGCGTTGCTGCTCGTCCACAGTTGCGCAAAAAAGATAAAAAAATAAAATAACACGTTACCAAAATCCCTTTACCGAACCGAAAACACACTTTAATAATAAATCCAACTTGTATGATTAAGCCAAGCGACGTTGCAAAAGAATTAAGAAAAAGTTTAAGTGCAACACACCTTTTGCTCCGGATATTTTTTTCCTTCCCTGTCCATCCGGGAACTGTTGGGTGGTGGGTGGGTCTGAATGTCTGATCCATCCGTCATTAAAAAGTGTGTTTGTGTCGTAATTTTGCTTATAAATAAAGTATGCCTTCAACCAGAGGTGGAAGAAGTACTAATATCTTGTACCCAAGTAAAATTAGAAGTACCATAGTGTAGGAATACCCTGTAGTAAAGGTCCTGCATTGCAAATGCTACTCAAGTAAGTACAAAATCATTGGCATCTAAATATACTGAAGTGCCAAAAGTTCTCACTATACAGATTGGCCCATTTTCTAATAATTTAAATAATTGGTTTGTATTATAATTGTTGATGCATTACTGTGTTTATCAATGCTGGTAAAGGTGCAGCTAGTTTTAATGACTTTGTATACTGCAGGGTAGCTTGTGAATTTACTCCAGGTGTAACTAAAGTCTTATTAATTGTTTGTATCACATCATTGATCCAAGTCCGTAA
>NW_011338652.1:1584-44692 GCF_000735185.1 Notothenia coriiceps
TAAAAGTACATGATTTACCTATGAATTGTAGTCGAGTAGAAGTACAAAGTAGCAGAACATACTCAAGTAAAGTAAAAGTCCCTTCAATTAGTGTTTTTCAATGTCATTTTATAATATATTTCTTAATGCTCTTAATGTCTTTCATTTTTGTATAGCACTTTGAATTGCCTTGTGTTGAAATGTGCTATATAAATAAACTTGCCTTGCCTTGCTTTAACATTTTACTTAAGTACAGTAAATGAGAAAATGTACTTAGTTACTTTAAACCCCTGTTGCAAACGTTCACGGACTCCTTGGCCCACTTTGACAAAACTTTGGATGTAAAGGAAAGCTTTAAAGCTAAAAGTTTGTAGAAATACCACATGATTTTAATTTCCCTCATCCAATGCACTCCCATTACCACTAGATGGCGCCATCCAATTACAGTAAAGCACTAGTGGTTGCAGGTGGAAAGAAAGACGAGGCCAACCGCTGCATATTAACTAGGTTTTATGTTCACTATTCGGTGCAACAGAACAAAAGGTAGAGAGTATAGGCTTAGACTTCTGTCTGGTGTCTTTTATATTAAAACATTTGACAAAAAACTGTTTATAAACATACACTGTATAAAGACGCATTAGGATCATAGACTGTAGATTAGGATCCACGACCAAACCACGTGATCAAACGCGGAAATCGTACAAGCGAGAAAGTCCATTGGAGAAAAGACGAGAGGAGGAGTGGAGGTCCGCCTGTGCTGTGAGCTGCTTGCGATATTATCTGAGAATACCTTTATCTGAAACCCCTCCGTACCGACACACAATCCACAGACTGTGACAGACAGACAGTCGTCGTTGTCGGTTACCTGGACGAGTGTCACCTGCAGGGAATACAAATAAGGTAAGCGAAATAAAACTGGAAGACAACTTTTGAGCACTCACCTGTCGCGATAGCTACCCAGCAAACGTGAGGATTGTGTTGTTGTTGCTACTAAAATTTTACCAGTTAATAATGTTTAATTGAAGTAAATTTGTTTAACTTCTGAATATACATAGTGTGTCTGTTACAAAAGTCACGTTATGTCAGATAATAGTGGTTTGATCAATACTTTCCCTACATAAGTGTATTTAAATTCATTTTAAACTTTATTTTTATTGCATGAACAATTAGGAACTACAATTTAAGCCTTTGGAGAGTTTAAATTGAGGCAATTGAAATAATGTAGTACTATGATACATTGGTAATTACTATTAAAAAAAAAATGGAGATTTCACAACATGTTGCCAGATACCTAAAACTAAAAGGGCAGGACATTTTTTAAATAAATACTTCTCAGCATATAACAATACAATCAACCAATAACCTACCAACAAATGACCATAACATTGATACACCCCTCTAAATCACTGAACAGTGAAACCTTCATGTGTTTTGAAGGGCTGCTGTTTTACACAGTGTTAGACTTAATGAGGTATAACTAACTAACTGACCATTGTGAGTTATATAATCATTTGACAAGCTTGAGGCTATTTTAGAGAATTTATTTTAGCATGTTCGCTTTAAAATGACCTCAAGTGGTGAAATCAGATTTATGTTGCTTCACAAATCAATGAATCATCTTTAAGCTTAAGTAACTCAGCTTTTTGTTTGATGCAACAGAGAACAAAGGGTTAACAGCATACGGTTAATGTGTCAGCGTGTGCCTGTTTCACATGGAGGAGATCAAATCAGTTTCAAATAACAAGCATCAATTCAAAGCAGGAGATGGGAACCTGTTGCTGAACATTTAATTTGTCAACTGTGGCACGGAGCTGATGGAGAGCTGTCAGTGAAGCTTGGTCGGGATTCAAGATACATGTCATGACATGCATGTAAATGAAGTTCAGTTCACTCGTCCTTTGAAGGTTACTGTACCAGTTTGTACAATTCATTAGAAACCCCAGTGTGAGTGTACAGCAACAACTGAGAGAATCATTAAAGCATTTTCCAATTAATAATGATGACTGATTATTAACAACTATTTTGATAATGACCTGTGTGAGTATCTCTAACCCAAACCTACAGTTTTTTCTTTTTCTTTTCACATTTGTCCCAATTGCAAGTACATCAGACACTGCTTGTATGTACACATGTCAAAATCAACAGTAGCAAGACATGACAATACCTGGTATATGCGTTTTATTATGGCTAATGCAGACAAACAGCTGTTATTAACACTTAATATACTTTATGTTAAATATTGGGTTATATTTTGTAGGTTTTTCCAACATTTCTATATATTGTGAACACCTTGATAGAGTACTAGTAAGGTCAAGCAGATAAAAAACAATAGCAGATGATTTACCAGGTTGTCACAAAGTCAACAGTTTAATTGAATTATCTAAGTCCACCCCTGATTCCAGAATCAATTCATCATTGTAAAGGAAAACGTTGCACATTAATGGTTATCTAGTTTGAAACCTGTTGGATTCCTTTTTTTAATGTAACCAGTTACACAGCTCTCAGCAATATGTACTGATAGCAAGGATAGCTATGACAACCACATATTGATTGAATATTTGATAGAGACATTTTTCTTTAGCAAGTTGTACACAGTTTGGCAAGTAATGTATTTGATGTGACAACAATCCCCTAAAGTTTTTTCATAAACATCTGTCATTGTGGGATACAACTTTTTCCCTCCACTTCTGGTGCAGTTCAAAGGGTGTTCATTTGAATCTCATTGGTGGGTTTCTAATCATAGCGACCCATTTAAATGCCCTAAACAGCAGTGATATTTCCTGCTGCTGAAAGTGGATCATTGGCTGATTCCAACCTATTCTCAAAGGATGCGACATTTTCTCTTTTCCATGAAGTAACATCCTCTCCACCCATGTCGCAGCAAAAAAGGCAAAAACTCTGGATACTTAGTATTGCTGCATATTTGTGTTCCCACTCTTGCTACATTTGGACAAACCACAAGTGACATTTCTAAGAACAAGGTCAAACAAACTGAAATCAGGTTTTTGCTTGGCATAAAGAGTGATTTAATTTCAATCTTTTTCTTGACCTTTTAGTTCTCCATTTGCACTCAATGACAACTTGCGCAATAGAAACATATTGCAAAAGACTGTAATACAGTGCACTCAGTTAAGTCAGTTAAAAGAGAGTATCTGTAAAGAAGCACACTTTAAAATGTTAACATCATGTTTTTTTGTATTGGTAACTAATAAAATAATGTAATAATATCCATCAGAAGTCAAAGCAGCAGAAAGACCGGCACTTTGATTCCTCCTTATTAATCAGAAGTCATCTCCTTTTTAACCAAGTTATCTCCTATTTCCCTCACATTATGCATCCCTAACAAGTGTCTGACAAAAAGCTGATCTCCTGACTATTATTGCAGCATTAGATTACATAGACTCGCCAGCTAGTTAATGTGCTGCCATGTCGTTCCTTTATTCCCTGCCTCTATTTCAATATGGCGTCTCCCAGAGATGTAATGAACATTTTCCATCTGCGCGAAGCAGCTTCAGCCCCTAGGTAATCCTCTTAGACTGTTTTGTTGTTTTCCTTTAATGGAAGTCTCAGCCGGGAGTCCAGGATATTCCTGGGTGGACGGGTAAAGCCCAGCTGTGCTCTCAAGCTAAAACACAGGCGAACCTGGGGTCACGCATTCAGAAAGAAAAACACCCCTTACCGATATTTCCCCGTTTTATTTCAATCTCCTCATCAGCCTTTATCTCCTCTCTTGATCTAATCATTGCCAATTGTTTCCCGTTTCTCCCTGTCTCTCCTGCTCTCTAGTATCCAATTCTTCTCCCTCATAGTCTCCTAACTTGCTTTGCAGGGTTGTTCTGAGGTCGCTCTGCTGAGATGACAAGGCTGTGACAGTTTGTTTCCAAGTGTGTCGGTACTGGAACAAGTCCTGTGACATGGCTGCCGCGAAGAAGAGTGAGTAATTACTTTGATGTACAGCGACATTTCAAGAACAGAGATACTTCTCCACAGTGTTTCAGGAGCTATTCAATCAGCACTATAACAAATGTATATTTAGATATGGCTTTTAGGCTGACGTGACATGCAGCCAGGGCTAACTGTCTCAGGATTTAGTTTTACGTTCCTGAGACAGGAATAAATCAATTTAGTGGCAAACATGTGCAAAATAGTTTAATAAATGTGTATTAGGGGAAGCAAGGGAAACAAAATCAGTCGACTTTCACTTAATCCAGATTTCCTGAGGACCCTATTCAGTCTCCATCTTCTCCATGTCACTGTTCCATCTCTGATCTTGGACATCTGATTAGAAAAATTAATCCGAATCCAACCGGTCATGCAAATTTATTAAAAAAATTAATGGCGATGATTTGTAAAAATATGATTAAGGGCAGGAAATCAAGATTAGCTTCAAGATTCATATATCTTAAGAAAGAAAAAAATATATGTATTTTTTTCTTGTTTCTATATATACACTTTTAACATGGTTGCATTCAAGGCGATATTCTAGGGTATTGATTGCACATTGAGTGTTTGTGTTGGGTCTTCATGACTCAATATGCATACAGGCTTTATTTATTTATCTATGTATTTATGTATATTGCTCGGTGTAATGGTTATAGATTACTTCCTGTATGATTAAGCCCTTCCACTATCCTAATGCGTGTAGCTGTATCCTTTAATCTGCTGTAGTTGAATTCAATTTCCTATAATCTTTCCCCTGGATTAAAAGTTTCTTTGAAGTGTCATAAAAACAAGGAAGACCTTTACTCCAGTATAAAGAAGCGTGATTGAAAACCCCACATTAACCTTTTCATCAGCGTGACATCCTGGGGGCTTTGAGGGAAGGATAATCAATCTGCTTAAAATTCACAATCGATTCTGATCTTTCACTTCAGTTTCTTGGTAAAAGGCTGTGTTGACGCTGGTGAGTCAATGTCAGCAGATTTGCAAGTGAGTTTTGTGAAGGCAAGCACATTTATTTCATCAAAAGCAGGAAGGGCTCAATAACAGAAGGAAAGCAATACCTCGTACCGACTCATCACATTTTTTATCACTACCTTGAATATGCTTCATCTCCTCCCCAGTGGAGTATGGGTAATTGTTGTCTTCAAGAAATGTTCTGCAGGTCTTTGTTCTCTTAAGGTCACGCATGGAAAGAGGGCCTTGTCTATTGACTTGTTGTTTCTATTTTCCACGTGCACTCAAATGTCACAGGAAGTGTTTGTTGCCTTTTTTACGGTATTAATACGTAAGCCACCTTTTGGAGAATTTGTGTTATTAAGAATTTATGAAAAGAGATATGCAAAGGACGCACTTACACAAACACATCAATTCATACAGATAATTGTGCTTTAAAGGTAGAAATCAAACAAATAAATCACTGCCTGCGTTAAAGCAGAGGCGAGGGGAACAGATGCAGAAGCAGGAATGTAGACCGAGATGGATTTGTGCAATAAGGCTGGCGAGCAGTGTGCTTAAAGTATAATTTAATCTGTGTTTTACAAATGCTTTAGTCCCAGGTGGGTTCGTTTTTTATGTTTTCACCAGCTGGAGAAGCGTGTGATTTGCAGTGGGAGGGAGATGACTTGAGTTTATCAAAACAGGAAAGAAACTGGGCCATTATCCTTTTTGGAAATCACATGATAGAGCTGATCAACAGCAGGCCATTATGTTTTTTGATGATGTTCCCACTGCGAACAATGCAGAATTAAAACTACATTTGGTAAAAAAAATTGTCCAACAGTCCAGTTTCTCCATGAATGAACCTGCACATTTTGGGTTTGATTAGTGAAATCTTGGTGACAGACAGGGTTAGGGTTCTGTAACAACCAGCACAGCAGAGGCAGATATCCTGACAGACAGATTAGTGCAGAGACAGAAGTGGAGATTAATCTGAAATAAGCCAGTTCAGTGGGGGGTTGCATGTGCATGCTTATGTTTGGGGTCATTGGTCTGCTACTAGTGTGTGTGTGTGTGTGTGTGTGTGTGTGTGTGTGTGTGTGTGTGTGTGTGTGTGTGTGTGTGTGTGTGTGTGTGTGTGTGTGTGTGTGTGTGTGTGTGTTCCAATCCCCCTAAAAGGCTACAGATCTCAGTATAGTGATAATGAGCGTGACACAGACGCCTGGCCCAGCTCCACTACTGCTTTGACGCTGTATGAATGCAAATATAAATTTGAAAGTACAATTGTTTTTCACTGATATGTAAACTGGGATACCGTTTGCTATATTAGAGGGAATGGTCATTTTTCGCAGCACATTTAACAATATAGAATAATATTTCAACATGTTTTCCCATTACCCAATATCGGGCATTTGGACATTGCACTGGTCCAAATTGTGATAACATTTGTATAAATTATGCATCCCTAGTAGAAGCAGCTGAAGGAATAAACATTAGTGATGCACTTAAATGTGCCCTTGACAAATATTTTTTTCCCGTGCAAACAAGGTTACCGCCAGCTGCTTCACAAATGAATAACCACAGTCACGACAATGAAGATGAGACGTGTATTTGTAGAAAGGCTCAAACTGACGGAGAGGACGTTCAGTTAGACACGCTGCAAATTAAAGCCGCCTCTCTTTCTGAACTTCAAAGCCTTTTAACTCTTACCGCTGTACAATATGAAAGCCTGACATTAATAGTTTTAATATGACAGTAATTACAGTAATGGAGCCATATTGTATTAACCTTCTTGGGTTCATTTAAAAAGCCACTTATAGCAGGAACGGAGAGCTTAAATAACACTACCTGTCATGGGATGTGATGATGAACCTAAAGCTTAGTCTTCGTCTCTTGGTTCAGACATCAAGGGAAAATACATCCTTATCTTCCTATATCTTCATTTATTTGTGATGCTATGCCCAATTGTTGAAGTATATACATGATACAATGCTCTAAATTGTTGAATGTTAAATCCTTAATCCAAGACTTGTCATCAATACATTAGTTTTATATACTTATCAGTGTTATTTCAGATACCACTTTTGATATTTGAAAACTTAAAGGGGCCCTATTATGCTCATTGTCAGGCTCATAATTGTATGTTTTTGCTGCTACTGTGACATGTTTACAGTACATGCTTTAATGTTTAAAACGTAAACCTTTATAACACACTACAGGAAAGGGAAACATAATGGGGACCCTTTAAGTTGCTAAGGCCCATTTATGTGTGAGTTTAAAGCACGTTGTTCCATAAAGAAAACTCATTGTGATATTAACCTGCCTTAAATCTTATTATCCTTTATCTGGATTTGGGAGGGACTTGGGATATTGCGTTTTTATATCTTATGATCAGTTCCATGATGTGATATTGTTAATATTGCAAGGTGTATCTTTTATTGCTTCAGAAATTGAACAACATATCACAATAACACACACACACACACACACACACACACACACACACACACCATCCTGTACATATAGAACATTATGTAACTGCTGAACTCATTATTGTACATAATGTTCTATATGTACAGGATGGTGTGTGTGTGTGTGTGTGTGTGTGTGTGTGTGTGTGTGTGTGTGTGTGTGTGTGTGTGTGTGTGGGTGTGTGTGTGTGTGNTCTACTATATGAGTCTGTATGAAAGTTTAATGGAACTGGGCCCAAGTGGGATATTAATGGTCCGTGCTTCATGATATGCAAAGACATAATTCAGCATATGGACTCAATTAAAAGCATTGTTGGAGTTCAACACAGTGGCTCTACAGTATTGCCAAATTGAAAACATTGAAGAATGATCAACTTCATCCCTTTTTATATACCCACCTTATCTGAGTCGTAAGGCACGAGTGTTAGGCTGGAGCCACACGAGGACGATAACGCAAACAGACCGAAATCGATATCAAAAAAGTCTTCCGTCCACACGCAATAGGCACCAGAAACGTGTCCGTTCACACGAGACCGCTCGTTTAAATCTTCCGGACAAAATTTGAAAAGTGCCGGTGAGAGTTCTTTGTTATTTATTGAGCTTTAAAACAAGTTGATAACAACTCTATATAAGAATAAAAAACTGAGCCTCTCTTTTCCTCCCTCTCTTCTGAGAGCCCAGCAGCTGATCTCTGAGCAGGAGAGGTGGGGAGAGGCGGGGCTATTGCTTCAACGTTATCAGGAAATGATCGTATAGGCGTAAACACAGAGCCGTTTGACCCCCCAGAGCGTTTCGTTCGCAGATCTACCCACCTTGGGACCCGTTATCGTTTTATGCGTTTACGTGTCGGCCTCGTGTGGCCGAACCGTCTATCTGATAGAGAACTGTAGCGGATATGAGCGTTATCGTCCTCGTGTGGCTAGGGCCTTAGAGCAATGTGTCATTAATCTAACACATCAAGACTTTATTGGCTTTACATTCTAGAAAAATGAAATTAATTAGGCTGCTATCAGTTCATCTTCAAGATAAATGTTAGTTATTGTCCCTGTTCTGTAATCTTAAGTATTAAAACGGATGGCACCGGTTTCACCTGGGCAGAGAGAGTTAAATTATCTTCTTATGACGAAAATCCTGTGTTTGATATAAAGGAATATTTCTGGTCCAGAGAAGAAAAGGGAAGAAATGCCTCAGTCTCTATTTTTGAAGAAAAAGGAAAGTGATATACCAACTTAAATATTTTTTGGGAAAAATACATAAAGTATAGAATATCCCTGTCCCTCAGGTTGGCTAGAATACCAGATTAAAGTAAGAAAAAGCACAAACAAAAGCACAAATCTTAAGTGAAATAACCCAGATGTACCCAACTTTGGTTAATGCAGGACCTCATTACTCAAACTCTTCGGTAAGTGTTGCTCAAAGTAATAAGTAGTTTTAACTTCAGTTTTGCTTAATCTCAAACTGCTTTGTGTTCACCCTAATAACTTAATTAACCACGCTTTAATCCAGTCATCAGGAGTAAATGGAAATGAAAAGTCTGCTGAGCCCAAGCTTTGTTTTGCAGCCAGTGTTAATTAAAACCCCCATCTAGCTCACTAAATTAATAATGTTGAATCCAGATACCTGTTCAGTGTGGTTTGTTATGACACCCTGGGGTATTTCAATGTACCCAAGCCACAGAAGTAGAGCCAAAATGTCACGATCCTTATGTCATGTCACGGTTTTAGTTTTGTGTGTCTGGTAATGGCTTTTGTTTTGCTGTTCTTTTTCTCCCTGTGTTTTCCTCCCTGTCGTTAGTTTCCCTGGTGTGTCTGATTGTCTGATTGTGTTCACCTGTTGCCCTTGTGTTTCTACTTCCCTGCCAGGCTGTTTCTCGTCTCGTGATTACCCCTCCCTGTATTTAGTCTTGTCTCTTCCTGTGTGCGGTGTCGGTTCATTGTATGTCTTTCCCTTCATGTCACGCTCCATGTTTGTCCTTGAAGTTTTGGTCCTGGATTATTTACTCGTGTTCCCCTGTTTTGGTAATGCTAAGTTGTCTCTTGTTTTCTTTTGTCATCAGGTTTTTTTTTGTAAATTAAAGCTCGCTTTTTGTTAATACTGCATTTGGGTCCTACCTTTTCAACGCACCCTGACACAAAAGGCTTTGATTCAAAGTTGAGAAGTGCATTTGTATTTGTAGGTGCTTAAAAATCAGAGCTAGATGCGCTTGATTGAGCGATATTGTCGATAGAGTTGGCATTAGTAAGAAAGGCTTAAAAATAAAGCTCAAGCATATGCCTGATTGGAGTACCCTTTTTAAGTATTGGACAAATCAAGAATAAATGAAAGGTTAACAAAGAGGATGATATAATAATCTAAAATATGGTCAACACACACTGGAACAAACATTTCCCAAGATGTTCATTAATGGTATTCAAATGTAAGTGATGGATGAGTCCTGAAAAAGGTCAAACTCCATTAACGGTCACCTATTATGCAACATTTTTCATGCCTCTTCTACATAAACATGTGTCCCCTCTTTGGAAAGAGACTCTGAAAGTTTCAGGAAAAAAGATTTTGGCTACTTTATGATGTCATAACGATTTTTAGCTTGGTAACCATTAGCCAATAACCAACCAAGGAAACATCTGCCCACCTTATCACCTGAATCTCCTCCTAGAGCACCATTGTGTTCTTTTTAACCAAATATCTCTCAGAGGGGCGTGGGGAGGGGCTCCTTATTTTCATCTAAAGTAACAGACAGAGAATCAGCACTTTGGAAACAGGGCTGAAACAGAGGGGATTATGGGATGCTGCAATGATCTGTTTGGTGTTTGGAGGCAAACACTTCAGAGACATGTCTTGTATATATCTGAGAGCTATAATATATTGATGAAAAACAGTATGATAGGGGACCTTTAATAGATAATTGAATAATCATCTTAAAAGTGGTGCTTGACGTTTGAGCTTCTCTCACAATAGGTCTGGGAAAGTGAAGTTAGACCCAAGGGTTCAGAAGAAGTTTCCATTATCTCACACTGGGAGTAATGCCTGGGCCGGAGAACAATGAATATCAATTTGTCTCAGTGTCATAGGAGAGAAGTGAAACCTACAGAGAAATAATACAGAGTGTTTAGCTTGAAAGTCCAAACGTCTTTATCTCCTTTGTTTTGACACTAGGATCCCGTGGAGGCGTAGAGGACCCGTTTAAAAGAGCCATCTTTCTTTTCTCCAGGGTTCAAACTCGATTAAAGCTGCCAGATGCCTGCTTTATCAACAAGAGAAGACATGGTTGGCCACTTCTGGTCATAAAAAAAAACCAATATAACCAACGGTGTAATACTTTACCACTGTGACAAATAATCTAATTTGTTGAAGTAGGGCCCTTGAGTATACTGAGCAGGAATTATAACTTTCTTACTACCGAAAGTCTCTGCTGAACATTACACACTTTCTCTCATGGAATGTTTTTGTTGATTATATCTCCAGCCTGGTGAAGTTCCTGCAACATTTAAAAAAATGTTTCTCTTTTGCAGAATTTGTCAACATCCATTTCTCTTTTTCGCTCCGCTCTTCAAATATGTTTCCTTTGTCTCTCTTTTCTCTTCCTCTGTTCTTCAGTCCTATTGACACTATAATATGATTGGATATATTATTTACTGTATGTATGCATAAGTATGTGCCTTTACAGGTCTCTAAGCATTCAGACAACACAGTGGATTTGGATGTTTTCCTTTTAAAGGAGACCTATCATGCTATATTTGAATAATATATTGTAGGGCCATACCTATATAAGGTATTTTTATACGTTTTCTTTTTCAAAATACCAAACAGATCATGCATTTTAGCCATGCCTCATTTTGCTCTATTTTGCTCTCCTCCACCCTGTCTTTGCATGCGCTGCAGCTGACTACGCCCCCCTTGCAAAGGAGGGGGCCGAGTTACGAGTGTCAGTCAGCTGCAGCGCATGCAAAGACAGGGTGGAGGAGAGCAAAATAGAGCAAAATGAGGCNGGGCCTTCAAAATAAAAGTTTGACTTTTTTCCGGTAGTAATACAAAAACTACAATTTCTTAAAATGTAAATTTAAAATGTGAATGGCATGATATCCAAAACATGTTTGAGGAATAGCTAGAATATGAAATGATACAAATGTAATTACAAAGATACTTCAAGAAAACCACCTCACCGGGTAAAAAAAAGACCCACTTATGCATCTGAGGGTTAAGCTGAATGCTAACATCAGTACACTAGCATGCTCATGCTAGCATGCTTGCTAATTAGCGTTGAAGCGGATAATAAGGTTTTGAAGGAATGTATTATTAAAGATTTAACCTTGTATGGATATCTGTACTAAAAGGTAATCAATACAACAGTTGCAAAGACATTTCACTCCCTGTATTTTCAGTGTAAATAAAAGTTAAATGATGAATTCACAACACTGTTAATTCATAGAGGTAAAAGCCCTAAAGAAATGCTACTGAATTAAAGATCTGTAAACAGCAACCTCTCAAAGCTTTGTTTTAATTGAGCAGTTCATCTTTCTCTCATCAGCAGCCTCTATGTTAATGAAGTCTGAAGAAGTAGAAGAGATACTTTATTAACCCCACACGGGGAAATGCAATTTGGCAGAGCTGAAACAAATTAATTGTCACTTATGTGAAATTTAAAGACACAGACATTAGTTTCCCTTTTCCACATGATTTGATTTTTTGAATTTTTTGAAAGCTTTCGCCACCTTGTGTTGCCGTTGCTTGGCTCCTCCATTGAGCCCCTGCAGGGTTTAAGAGCTGACAGCAGCGAACAGATGAGGGGTCTGATATCATTGTTCAGTGCCATTATAGCCCACAGAGGAGATTAACGCTGATGAGGAAAGACTTTAATCTTCTCCTGGATGTTTCGCAGATAAACCTCGTCAGTGCTCGTACATACTGAGGACACTAACTCCCCGCTACATCAAAGAGTTAACTTCTGATATTATATCCATCACTTGAAAAACATGGAACATCGAGCCTCTAATTAGGACTGAGTGCAAGACTTTCAGGGCCAGATATAAATGTCTGAAAAAGTTTCAAACTTTGATTCCGTGGTGGTAACAAATCTGTTTTCATCTATAGCTTGGTTTGGCTTGGGGTTTCAGTTTAGAAACCTGCTTCCTGCTCATGTTTTCTTCCCTGTTTTACAGTATATCAGGCGTTTTTTAATTGCCTGGTTTCCTTCTGAATCGGATCCACAAAGACATTATAACCCTGGCAGGAAGATGGACTTGGATGAAATGATCTGCTGTACATGGTGTCCATGAAGCAGATGGGACCTGAATAATGTCTGTAGGCAGAAAACTACTCCAGAACACACTTTCTGATCCAAGGGAGCATGTGAGGATGCCAGCTGATAACTGAGTCGGTGAAAAGGATGATCATTATCTAATGAGGATAAAGATATCCAGTATTTTAGTGTGACTCAATAAAAGCAATCAAGTCTAGATTATCATGTTAATTATTTGCTGCATGTAAAGCCTGATAACAGTCATAGTATGTGTGCCTGTTATGCACTGACATTGCTTTTCAATGTAAGAGTAAGGCCTGACATTATGTCTCATGTATTGCTTTTAATCACTTCCCTCCATGAGTTTTCTAAAGTCACAACTTGCGCCAAGTATGCTCAACCGTAGCCCAAATAATTACTTGGCTAGGTAGTGTAGTATTTCCATTAAAATCATATTAACTCCTAAGATTCTCTTGATCTGGGAGAGAGATTGAATTTTTTCTGCCGTTTTAAAACAATTTATTTTGAAAAAACCTGAATACAAAGACAATGCAAGGACACTAAATGAACTGCAGCTCTGTAAGATGAATACAGGGAGTATCAGTAACAAGTCAGAAATAATTGGGAATTTTGAGGGAAGTGAAGCTTGGAGAAAAGTAAATAAATATTAAATATGAAATGTAGGCAAAATGTGGACATATTTTACTCGTACAAACTTGTTATGAGTGTTTTTTTTTTTGGAGGTTAAACACACCTTGACCATGAAGTTGCCGTCATCCTCCGGTGTCACCATGACGATGGAGTCATGCAGCTTCTCGTCAAAGTGAACATGTGTCGGGTGTGCGGCGGCGGGGGATTCCTCTGAGAAGCGAACGCCTCCTGTCTTGGCACAACCTGAATGAGAGGGAAGAGGAAAGAGTCATTGAAGGTCGGACGTGAGCAAAATCTCCAACTGGATCCCATTTAATGGAAGAAAAGGCGTGTAAACCCGTTCCACAAGTGTTATAACTATAGTCTAGAGCAGGGGTTCTCAAACCTTTTGTTTATGCGGACCACTTTTTATTATCAAGGATTTTCGCGGACCAACTCATTTGCAAACCGTAAAAATAAATAAATATATAAACGTAGTGCCAGATTCCAAGATTGACGGCGAAGATTAGCTGGTTTTAGGCTCTCGTTAGCCAGTGTCTCGTAGCACAGAACTGGCAAAGGCTCATCTTCAGTGCCTGTGTAAGTAAATCCCAGTTCCAAGTAGTTCCCATTGTATTTTCTCTTAATCTTCCCTTTCTTTGTTTTTTTCTGCGGAATCTGGCTTGTAGATGCCTCCGACTCACTCTCATTATCTTCATTAACGGTAACGTTAACCTCTTTCTCTTCAGAGAACCTGATGCTAGCCACCGATCCGTGTTTGTGGTTTTGCACGCACACACGTAACCATGGGTAACCAATGGTGAAATTAAGTGTTGTCCATAATTAACAATAACAAATATCTGCATTTTAAAACTACGTTTATATATGTACTTATTTTTACAGTTTGCATATGAGGTGTGATGAGGGGATTTTTCTATTATGATTGGCTGTATCAATCATTGTGATTGAATGTTTCGATCTTATTGTGTTGTTCTTAATGTGATTGTTATTGATGTAATTGATGTTGTGTAAGTCCACACTCAAATCTGAAGATTCTTATTNTAGTTTTTGTATTACTACCACAAGCTTCCATAAGTGGGTCAAAAATGACCCGCATGCATTTTCTATGGGATCCTATGATTCTTATCACCTGTTGCTGTCAGGAATACATTCACTGTAGACCACACAGACGACATCACAAGCGACACCTCTCAGGAAGATTATTTTACACAGCAAGATCTGATACCTGTCAGTATAATAATAATAATAATAATAATAATAATAATACATTTTTGTATAGGGCTTTACAAGGACTCAACATCGCTTTACGATATAAGGGAAGGTTAGGGTGGGGGGTATAGGAATATCAAACTTGATCAACCGGCATGGATTGGATTCATGGAGGGGGGCTATGAGTAGACAAGAGGAGAAGAGATGAGTTTTGAAAAGGGACTGGAATACTGTGAGGGTCTCAGAATAGCAGAGATCTTTGGGACAATATGTTCAATACATTTTTTCTTTTTTTAAATGTAAAAAATATGTAATACTAAATATTATACTAGTGATTTTTCTTAACCAAAATGACAAAAATGGCATAAAAACACATATTATTCTAATACGGGTCCTTTTAGACCCACTTATGGAAGAGTGTAGGGTCCAGTCACTCTAAGGGCATCTAAGGGTTAAAGATCTGATGTGCCTCACAGAGCTGCGAGCATGGACACAGTTTAGTTTAAGGATGTTTAGTAAAGTAATAAACGATAAGTATTTTGGCTACAGCTGGATAATAGCTTCTTATCGTACTGATTTTAATATAGATAGAGGACCGTCAACATGTCTAACAAGTCATGGTTTTTTCTATCTATGGCGGCTGGCACACCTAGAATCATTTTATGACTTTAGCTGTCTTTTTTATAATTACTTCTCCGTTTTATTAACGCTTAATAAACCTAACTTTGTAATTTCTCACCCCATTTCCTTCTACCTTTTAATTTTCTTAATGACACACTTAAATGTTAATATGACTTCCCAAGGGTGAAGTGCACTAAATAGATGAGAGACGCCTTCAGAAAGCTTTCAGGTTAGCCTTCCTTTTCTACTGTTTCTCAGTCAAACCAAAAGCCCAAGGGGAAGTTCTGTACAAGCTCAGTGTATCTAAGCTTTAAAACGCGTTCAAAGCCAAATCAATTAAAAGCTGCGTGTGCCCGTCGTTTAAATGGACCACAAACTTGGCTGTGACCTTCACAGTTAGAGAGCAGCCTGTCCGTGTGAGTGTGAGTGTGGAAGCTCTTACAGAGTGGGAGCAGAGTCCTGTCTGAGCCTCATTGTGGAGCTAAGGGGAGGGCTGCTGTTGCTATGGAAATGGACTGGTGGGGGGGGGTGCACAGACCAAAGACGAGGTGGGAGTGTGTGGGATGGAAAGCATGCATGCAACAGCTGTATGAATAACAGTTTTGATGAAGCTCATTTGAATTTCACTGTAGTAAGTCAGTAAAAACATCACTTTATACGTGGTAATGTTTCTGTGGGTGAAGATGGTGAATTATGGGATGCTAATGGAAAGCTGTCAGCATTATAGAGATCAGCAGGAGATGTGCTGCTGCAGTGGCCATTTCAGGTTGGGTGAATTAGACATGTTTATGATTGTGTTTTTTTAGATTGAATCCTGTTACTGTGAGTAACCTGGTTACGGGAGAATGGATGCAAGGACGTGTAGCTGCCTTCAGGAAGCAGTGCTATAAAATAAAATATTAGAGAGGCTATACTGATGTTTTATTTAGGGTTAAAGCAACTCCTATCAACATTTTATGAATCTACTTTCTGCATGTATTGTGAAAGGCAGGGTACATATAAGAATGATCACCTGTATCTTACCCTTCAATTCTCTTTTTAGCATTGTTTCTTAAGGAGTCTGTACCGACACCCTTTGTTTTGGGTCAGTCACCCTGTTCTTGTCAGCGTTGTTTAGTGGCACATTTTAAACGTTCGATAGGCAGGAGTTTACACTAAAAAAGCACTGAAAAATCCACAGTATTGTGCTTTTTCGTAAACATAGGAGCATCTAAAGTTTGCATGTAAAGATATTAAGGTCAGGAGGAGGTGGAGACCAAAACAGAGCTAACAGGAGCGTGAACATTGCATTTCAATAAAACAAGTGGAGATTCCAAATAAATGCTAATGTTGCTTCATATATTCTGGATGTTTTAATTGACAACTGTTTGCTAATACGTTCCTAACAACAACTTTGTCAAGCGGGTGATATGTGATTGTTGCGTTTCCAGCATAATTAGAGCCAGCAACCAGAACAGAATGTTTACTCACTACAGTCACCCTGGGAGTTTCTCAGTAACTCTGGTGTGTTTACCAAGTTATGCTTACCCTGAATATGACTTTAGCTCAAGTTAGATCATCTGTTTAAGATGCATGACAGCACTGAATTCAAATCACCATCTGGATTTGTCGCAGCAAAATACATTTTAAACTCTAGCTTTGCCAACAGCTGTAAACCAGAATGTATTCAAGACCTCATAGTCAAATGAAAAAGAGAGATGGCATTTCATATTCACTACTGACTGAATCCACTTGGTTAACTGGATATACAAGTTCATCAAATGTGTGGCATTTCCCCGTTAGTTGTGTAAATAATTGCTCAATTGCTTGGGAGGAACGATGAGCCGTTTGTGTCTCTGGGTGTGTCTTACTCCCAGTGTTACACAGCGTTTGTGTCATCGCTCAGTTCTGCAATCGTACACAAATGTTAAGTAACTGAAATCTCTCATATCGGTTATTGCTTTTGAGTCTCTTGTCGTTGAAATGTGCCGTATAAAATCATTTAAAATACATTTGTCCGAGTCTCTTCTGAGTGTCTGGACATGCGTGGGACTATACAGAATGATTGTTTTTCTTGCAGTGTTGCTTCTCTTCTCACTTCATGCTGTTTGCAGCCTCTGCTCTAACTGGAGGTCCTTTGGGGCTAAATCTGCCGTTTCCAGCTCTAGGGGTTTTAGACTTATCTCTCGTTGCATGCACCTCCCTCCGGTCTCCTCCTCTCTCTCTCGCTGTGTCTCTCCTTTTTATCTCGCCTCCTGTGAAGCTTTCTTCAATCGGCTCTGTGATGACTCCCTCATGAATGTTTCTCTTTGTTTTACACTAGGCTACACATCACTCCCCTCCCTTCACCTGTCTGTTGCTCTTTTCATTCTTCCCTACCTTTTATAGTCTCGTTTTGCATTTTGCATTGTGGATTTTATTAATTGAAAAGGTGTGAATTGTTCCTTATTCAGTGGCAACAAGAGACAGTGGGTGTTTCTCAATCTCGAGTAAAGCTGCTCCAGAGCCACTATTTCAAGCATACTACATCATCGAGTGCCGCCGAAGGACTGTTCCAATGTCCAGCATACTTGGAATTTTACCGAGCCCGGCGTGCTTCGTTTGGAGAAATGTCCCCACAATGCTTTGCACACAGACCAATTTCACAAAATCTGTGAGAAGCCCCTCACTGCAGTGCCTCAATGAGCTCAATGTCATTGAGCTCATTGAGGCACTGCAGTGAGGGGCTTCTCACAGATTTTGTGAAATTGGTCTGTGTGCAAAGCATTGTGGGGACATTTCTCCAAACGAAGCNGATGAGCACTCTGTCCCATTAGGCCTTTGCATTGAGTGTGTGACTGTGTGTCCGGTGTGTGTGTGTGTGTGTGTGTGTGTGTGTGTGTGTGTGTGTTGTCTCCTGCCTCATTGCGTGATCAGTTCGAATACCTGACTAAACTAATTGGAGTTACAGCATGCATGGGTCAATGACCGAATCCCCAAACATTGTTAAAAAAAACACTTAATGATCTAACCTCCCATATTACTGTAATTAGTATTTGTGTTTTAGGAACAGATACAAATAAAAAGGCCTGTCACGTTCCTAAAAACAGTGTGATAACACTTTAATCGTGTTTTGGGTATTAATGTTTCTGAAACAAAAGTGAAAGTGAATTTGTTTGAAAACTAGAGAGAATATGAATTTGGCAGATCTTTGGGTTACAACCTGTGTGATAAATGGGTTTTTGGAACAATGATAAACACAATTCGATATTTGTTCTTTATATTACTGCGAATGAAATAGGTTAAATATTTGTGGCAGATAAAAAAATCTGATTAAATGTTTAACAGAAATCAAATCCTAATAATTTCCTCACGTTTATATAATATTTCGATTGCACTACCTGAATCTGTGATCACATCAAATGCGAGAAAAGCTTTGTGCTGTAAAAAAACTCAAATGGAAATATGCCAAAAACACGACTTGTTCAAAGTGATTTCATATTCCAATGCCTTTTGTTTAGCTTTGAAATAAGCCTATACTTTTTGTTTGCAGGGATAAATAGATGGATGATAGATTCAAATGAAACAAAGTAAGAGAAAAAGGCTAAAACGCTCTTATAATGGAGACAAACACACTGTAATTCACCTGAAAACTCGCTTAATAATGTCCTAAAACTGTGAGAGCTCCCTAATGTCTTTTTGCATGATTTGCCTTGAATGCTGAAATATTCAAACGCCACATATGAAGATAATAAAAAGAAAGACAAGCCCACTAATGCCAACTAAAAGCCTTTCGATCACGCGTAGAAGCTGCTTCAATATCATTAAGAAAATTCATGGGTTCAATATTTCAAGCCATTACAGGAATGGAGACTTTCATTATTTACATTTTGTTCTAACTTGAAGGTCAGGCAGTTTTTCATTCAGCCAATCAGCGTCGCCTCACAGCAGCAGGAAGCGGAGGCCCTCCCATTAACACCCCTAGTGTCAGCGCTAATGAGGGACACAGTGGCTTCTCTGTGCTCCCCAAACGTGAAGCGCACACACCAACACACACTCAGACCCTTTATATGCGAGTGTGTTTTTTTGTGCTTAGATATTAATGTTGGGTGTACTCCAGAAGGATGATGCGTAAAGCTCCTGCAACAAGTGTTTTGTATACACAAGAGGGGATTTAAATGCGAAAAAAAGACACAAAACCATCCCCATGGCGCGTAATTGAATATTGTTATAACCAAAACATACTTTAAATGTATTTAGTGGCTTGAAGTTGTTTCGTTTTGAAACCTAAACAGTAGCCTCACCCCATAGCTTTATAAGAAATGTTGTTGGACGTAGGCGTATTTAGACGTGGCGAAGCAGTGCGTAAGTATCCACAACTTTTCTTATTCGAACTTTATTTGGAGACCATACTGCATCAATATATAGCCTAGCCTACATAGACGATGTCCTATGTTGGTAACATACAGGTTTATGTTGGATATAAAACAGATGGAGAGTTAAGTGACCCATATGCCCATTTTAAAATGATAGCCGATAGACACTTTGGATAAAATAAGCAATAGTTGTGCTTTTCCCCCCCAGAATGGACTCTCAATAAAGAATCTGAAATGTACAGGAAACATACAACACCAATACATAGTGTGCTGGAGTTTATATCCTTTCGTGATTTGTAAATAAACAAAGAAAAAACTAATTTTACGCACAAAAACCCAAAATTGCTGCACGAGTTGTGACTTTAATATAAACACGCTGTTACTGCAGTGCTATGCAAGTTGGTGTATAAGTGATGACGCACATAATAAACACAAAGGGGTTGGGCTCGTGGAGCAGCAGATTTGAATGAAGCGCGCGGGGGCTTTATGGCTGCTATGAAATGTCAGGAGTGTTCAGGAGAACCCGGATGTGCCGACAGGCCGATCCACTGTGTCTACCAACACGGGGCATTACCGTTTCTTGTTACGATACAAAAACACACACAGCAAATGGTTTATACTGATTTTGTGAGCTGCACTGGAAGTAATGAGGTATTCATTTTTAATTTAATATGTCAAACGAGGTTGCTTTTTTCGCTTCCCTTCTGTTTATTTATTTTGTGTTCTCATTGCTGCTCAGGATAGTCAAATGCAACCATTACGCATTGAGTAACCGTTCTGCTTTTATGTCATACACCTTCCAGATAGTACAAATCATTTTAAAGTAAATGTTGACAACATTTCAACTTTTTATTTTAAATACCTGGGCTACATAAATGATCAGGCCTAGATACAAGGACTCATTTTATTCCGATATAGATATTTTACATGTTTTGGGAAATTTTGCATTTGAAAATGTGATTGTGAACAAGCCACGTGAGTGTTTGGGCGTGGCAGCTCTTCTAATCCTCCTCAGTGATTGGCTGAGGAACCAATTAAAGACCCCAACAACACCTGTGACTTTTTTCAAAAGGTTAGGCTACTTTTATTCGAAACGACTAACACAATTTGCTTGAAAATAAATAAAATACATAAACTTTGTAACTCAAGTGTAAAGATATCCTTTAAGGCTTTAGTCACCAGAGGCTAGGCTAGTTAGCATGTGACAATTGTTCTGCTAAGTAATTATCAACAATGTTCGTTATAGATTTTTTTAAAACGTCAATGTAATGTTTGTTTTCATTGTTGGTGGAGCTTTTAGCAATGGGTTTTCCATACACTTAAGACCAGTCAAAGTACCAATACATTATTGTCAAAATACATCCTTACAAGTATAATCCTGCATTCAAAATGTTACTTAAGTTAAATCACAAAAGTATTATCAGCAAATTGTATTTAAAGTAAAGAGTAGGCCTAAAAGATGTGCCTTTATGGGTGTATATATTTATGTAACATTTCCACATTGTTGCATCAAGTAGCCTAGCATTTAACTGTTGTAGACAAACAACGTTCCGATTGACTCTTTGGAAAATGTTTAAATAATGTGACTTAAAGAGTTCGTCCACTAGTTTAATTCTGAGAGATGCATTTAAAGCAGTTAAATAAATGTAGTGGAGTACATTTACATTATTTCCCTTTTCAAATGGGAGTAGAAGTAAAGCCGACAATGGAAATACTCAATACCTCACAATTGTACTGAACAGTACTTGAGTAAATTCTTCCTCACCTGAGTTTCAGAGAGGTTTAGCTGCCTCGCGAGCTCGGTGCGCTCGCGCCCCACCACGTACTGGCACCGCTGGAACTCGAGCTCCAGCCGGTACAGCTGCTCGGCCGTGAAGGAGGTCCGGGTCCGCTTGGGCCGGTCCAGGTCGAGGCCTTTCGGCAGGACGATCTCCCGGATGGTGCCTTTAGCGTCTGCGAACAAAAACACAACGAACAGTTAGACGTGGATTTTCTTGCTGTTTTTGTTGTAGAGATTTGATTATACGATATGCTTTTATTTTGAAGGGGGTTTTGGGAGACAGTGGGTGGCGGGATTGGCGCACAAAAGATGGCAAATGGTTATTTACCGGGGTAAGCACCAGGATATAATAACTGTATAGCACTGTTCGGTATTGGATCATCGAAATACATGCACATTAAGGATGGAGTTACATTTTTACGTTTATCTTTTAAGAATTTCGCCGCTACAGAATATAAACACTCAGGACATTATAACAAAATATAATATGAGTGGTAGGCTATTTTACAGTTGTAGGTTATAAAAAAGGTAAACACAAGTTTCTTTGAGGTGGTTTATAGGCCTACATGTAGCCAAACTGATGTATTAATAAGCAGTTAGGCTTATTGCTTCAAATGGTAAAAGAGAGTGTTAATGACACATCTGTGCCCTGTGAAAGAGGCCCTTTTGTCAAATATAGGCCTATTTACAAAAGTTTTGTAAACATAATAACTCATAATAAATACTTGCCATTACATACATGTATCAGTTTCAGGAAAACCTAATGTTTGTTGCTGAGATGTTCCTCATGTTAAGATGAAACTCAACGCTTAAATCCCTCTGCGTAATGTTGTTCCACGTGACTGTGGGTGCAGGCTACGTCAGTCGTGCGTATATCTTGCACTTTCATTGACCCAACACTCCTATTTAAATCCTTGATTCAAAAGCGTTTGCAGCAAGAACGGCTCATTAGAAGAAAAAGGAGACAGTGGGATAAAAATAAACGGAGATTTGTGTTGAGTGCTGTGACTGAAAGCAAGGAATATGTGTTCAGGGCCATTCGGGATTTTACAACGAGTGGTCGTGCACTTAAAGGTGGCATAGTTTTATTTCCCTGCATGGAAAATAATTGACAATCAACAGTTTCACTTTCAACTGTTTGACTTTTCAACTGTTTTCAAAGTCTGTGCGTCAGTATCCATCAACAACGACAACAACATGAATGACACGTGTTTGTTTATTAAAGGGGCAGGTCTATTATAGGGTCAGGTGTTTTTTGGTTATAGTACATTCATTTTTATATTTATTTAGTGGGGTCGTTTGTCACACATTGTCTAATGATTGCTTCGATCTGTCCAAAAATATTATCTGTAGAACGAAAAAAATTAAATAGATTTTTTGTTTAAATGTGTACGAAACCAACATATATTAAAAGGTAGATTTTGGTAAATACAAATAATAATATAACCTATATCCTGGATGTGTCAGGGTCAATACACCCCGCCCTGGATCCAGGTTATTGTCGACACTAATTAATAAAATATGTTAAGGACACATTTTATTGTTTTAAATACAGGTTAAATCTGTTTACTTTTAGCTACACTGTAGCCGGGAATATGTGTTGGTATTTATCACATTGAATGGAAACGCAGGTCAGACAAGACCTCCTCTTTGTCCAGGGTTTTGAGGTCATAAAATATGCAATCCAATAAAATATGAAGAGAACTGAATTAAATATGAAACGAAACTGATTGAACCAAACATCTATAGTTCTGTATAGAAAAGGTACCGCCTGCAGGTACCAAAACTATATGGAACAGATATAAACTGAGTACATTTATATAATTTTAGCTATAAAAAGGGGAATTCAAAATGAGTATGAAAGGCAAATCTCGCCTTACATTAAATTATATTTAAAAGCGTGGAAATATAAAAGAAACAAAAATAATATGAAGTTCTGACATACAGCAGATGTAAAGGGAGAAAAATGAATGCGTAAAAAGAAGAATGTGGGCTGCTTCTGCTAGAGCATGGAAAATAAAAAAGTGAATGAAACGCAGTAATTTCATCAGTAAGTACCCCCGTAGTGTAATAAAATGTTATTTCAATCACAGGGGCAGTTATTCTTCAGGTTGTGGTTAGCCTAGAGGCCTAAGATACATAATGAAACATGCCTGAGAGGTCTCCATCTTCACGCACGGATTATGCCTTTGCGTAATGTGTCGCCAGGCAAGTTAGAGATGTTTTAAACCATCCAAATATTCAGATTTACATGTACAAAATGTTCTTACATGGCTTCACTAGAGGAGGGGAAATAAATAAATAACAGCTTACAATGTGATGGAAACATTTGCAGGCAGAGGAGGTGCACCAGCGGCATTACGCAGACCTGCTGACCTCTCGGTGACCCCGCCTCTGTGGAACAGCCGAGCATCAAGACTCGGCTTCAAAAACAAATCCTGACACTGCGGGTCTCACCTCTCCGTGTAATGTAGGCTACATTATGTTCAGAAAAAAACAGGCCCACATCCCGGTCCTTATACAGGCCACATTTCTCCCCTTTAACCGGCGATTGATTCAACACAGAAGCGATGATAGATCACTATATTTAACAAAGTTTATGAAAACATGCCGGCCACGGTCTCATGTGAAGAAATGCGCAATCTCATGTACACCAATAATCCTTAAACTGATATATTTCTAAATATATATAACCTGCTTTTTATATTTTTTCTGGAACTGACGACGAATCTGAAGAAGCAACAACAAATTAATCTGAATCCACGTTTAATTGTTTCCTTCTTTCTGCATTTTTTCTTCTCCTCCTCGCACATTCTGTGGCCTTCATAATAGTATTTATTTGGCGTTTTTATTTTTAACTTTAGCCTCATGGAAACGAGTTACGGTTCTTCTGTTTGGCACAGGACGACGCACGAGTTTACGTTCAATAAAGGATGCATCTGACCAGCCAGCAACAATAACATCCACAACATGCAGCCTATAAATGAGGACTGATAGGCCGACATATTGATTCTGCCCACAGCAACAACTACACAACGCTGCAAAAATACTGCACAAAAATACAAGTTGTTATTTTAGATTGCATCCTTTTTTTTTACGGATAGGATTTCTGAATGGATGGGAATCCTGTAACGTGCTGACTTTGTGTTATTAGTGAGCGTTACTTGGCCTGAATTCAAAATATATGTCACGTAGCTTAATAATTGTAGTATCTAATTTAGACTGATCCACTCGCTGGGTCTTTCCGTTTACGTGCTTAAGAATAACGTGAGCGTGCAGCATGTAACAGACATCTACTATCCAGTTTAATTTAACATAATTCAAACGTAAAATAAATACAAATTATTTCAGATGATTTAGATTTAAAATGTGACTCCAATAAAAATCATGTATTATTACAATAAAACTCTTTAATTATATATTATTAATTTGAACAAATGACCAAATTGTATCCCTATATTTTATTCTCTGACTGCAGTGATTTTATCTTAATTTGGTGGATTTTTAAAAAAGTCTTGCAGGAGGGCGTGGGCACTCATATTAAATAAAATATAATTCTGATGTTCATTAACATAACGTTGGCACACAAAGACATTCAGCTACGAGTAAACACACACTGTAACACACACACACACACACACACACACACACACACACACACACACACACACACACACACACACACACACACACACACACACACACACACACACACCGCTTCATAGTGGTTATCGATGGAGAGCTGTTCATGTTTTATTTATTATCATCAACTCCTTTGTTAATAATTCTACAGTAACAGCCTACGGGGGAATGTCCTCTGATTATAGTCAGAAAATGTCCCTCTGTTTGTATATCAATTATGATTCCCAACCTGTGTTAAAAAATAAAGATGTATTACATGCTTATAGCTATTGTTTTGATTGTTACATCTGACTAATTCCTTTTCAAACGAACACAAATAAGTCACATCATATACAGACTGTACCAAATAAGGTTTGTATACGTTTAATTGATTACATCATACACTGCAATTACTGATTTTATTTTGGGATTGATATACGGGTGTGGTGTTACAGTAATTTGGGTATGACGGAAGTGAAAGTCGCCCATTGTTACCACAGCAGGGGCTTTAGGGGTGTTGTATTCAAGCATCAGTCCAGACACTTTTACATTTAATATCTGCCTCATTTCAGTTCAGGATATTTTAGAGTAGCATTTTGACAATGCTTTAATTATCTAACAACTCCAGATTCAGGTTCATGTTTAACAGCACGTCTAGTCATTTTAATTATAGTATTATTGAGCCTATAATTACAGAAGGCCTGCATATTGTTGGGACAAGTGTGGACTTCCTGAAACCTCTACCAGTTTGTGAATTCGTTTTAAATGTTGCGTTCACGTACCTCTTACTAATATCCTCCGACAGTAGTCAGGGTCCACTCCCAAAAGTTTGTCGTGCCCGTCTTCGCTGGAGGACGTCGGGGTGGACGCTGAGGTCCCCGGGGTGTCGGTGGAGCTCTGAACCGGGGACCGGCTCCCTATCTCGGCGCGGCACTTCGTCTCCATCCGATCCAGCGGGTTGGGTCCACAGCGGTGGTTCCCATCGCCCATAGTGGTGGTCTGATCGAACATCTACAAGTAATAGTTTTACTCTCTGAAGATAATCTCTCCTTCTGTAGCTGCTCACCTCGTCTTTTACTTTCTTCTCCTCTTTGCAAGTGTTCTGCTTTGCATGCCCTCTTCTTCCTCCAAAAATTCAAAAGTAGATCCAGTTACAAGGAAACCATGCACTCCTGTTTGGGAGCCGGTGTGAGATTCAGGTGTCGCGGCATGACGCGCAGAGCAGTCCAAACCAGAGCAAGTGCTCTTACTATAATAGCCAGGAGAAATGCATGGCGCAACCAGATCTATGGAGGAGGTGCCACAAAAGAACACACACTGCTCAGCCACGTAGAAATAAAATGAGAGGAGGCGGTGCACCAAGAGAAGCGGTCACAGTTCACCGGGCACAGGAAAAGTTTCTCCCGGTGCGTCCCGAGCAGCCTGTTACTTCAGCCCCGGTAACATCCACTGCCTCTGCGGATCCGTGGGTGCATGTTGTTGGTGGTTAAATGGCCACATAGAAGGGGGTCTTCTGTCAACAAGAAAATATTTGTAGTGTTGAAACCCCTTCAGTATTCGGGACTCTTAGTACACATTTACGCACAAATAAAGTCAGCTTTAATCGTTGGTTTTACGCACGCTAACACCCTGCCAACACTACAGCAGAGATGTTAGTGTGTGGAGAATGTTTGTAGTGACACCGTAATACACTTTACAGAGGCAGGAACCTCTCACGTCACTTCCTGCCTACGCACTTCTCGTCGCTTATTGGCCCGCCGACTGGGCACGTTTTGACAAGACGATGAACGCGCTGCAGTTTGGGATCAGGCGCGAGGACATGAGACGATGGTGGTGCGCTTCCGATCCGGGGAAACATCCAAACACTGTTCTCACTTTCAGATGTTGTTTATTTATTTGTTTTAATGTTTGTTTTATGGAAGGACATGTGCAATCATACAGGGTCGCACTTGAGACAATAATCTTCCTTCCATTAGATTTTTTTCCTTAAAACTAACCATTCCAGGTTAAAAAATAAATAAATAAAACAGTGAAAATTAATAAAAATTAAACACATTTAAAATCATTACAATTAAATAAAAAGTTAAGACAGGTAAGTAAATACAAATATATATAAGTGGGTGAATAAAAAGAAGAAAGACAGGAACATATTAAAAGGTGTTGAAAATAAATAACATTGACTCATTTTCAGATGTCAGTTTTACAACCGAACTCTTAAGCTCTGTAAAACAATGGGAAAGCAAAGAAACGGCAAGTAAGTTCAAATCATATTTAAAATATCACACTTTTAGATCAATAATGGGACACACAATTCACAATGTTACAGATATTAAACATTACAAACTGAATTGAATTTATATATTTACATTGAACGCCATAATATAAGCCAAATCAATTCATATTGGAAGTAATTTCTAATATTATTTCTAAAAAGAAAAGTAGTTTAGTCCACTTTTAAAGTCGTATAAGGTACTTTTCTAAATGTGTTCTGAATTTCGAATGTTTTTCTTTCTCTAAATGCTTTTTCATAACACGATCAATATTTGTATTATTACAAAAATAAGTGTTTTTCAAAATTGCCGTTATTTGTAGCAGAAAATATCCAAATATTCAATATCATAAGGAAATATCACCTGTAATCTAAAAAAGATATCGGGCCTCTCGACTCATATTTATCACAACCTGTTATTATTTAGGGATGGATTACAATGATATTACATCCTGAACACGAGAGTTGAACAACGTGATGAGTCAACAGGTGTTTCTGTTATTTTGTCCAACCCCTCTCCAAACACCTCAAGTCTTGTTATATGAAATGTGGATGGCACCCTGCAGAATCTCCTGGATCAAAAAGAGCATTTAAGGAGAGGTTACTATCGGTTTTCCATCTCATTTACGATCCTTCACTATATATAGGCACACAGCCATCTTCCTTAACAGCAGCTATTTCCTGCTGCTGATGGAGCAGCCTGCAGTTTGTTGTGATTGTGAAATCATGTCAGCTGCAGGAGTGACTGACAACACCGGGTGGAGTTTCCTCCTTACAGGTGAAGCGTCTCTGAAAACACTGCAGAGGAGAGAACAGGAGGAGGAAGAAAAAAGGATTTTGAGCGGGATTATATAATTATAGTTTTGCCGTGTGTGTGTTTTTTCTTATTTTTCTTATCCACGGCCGTAATTACTGCATACAGCCATGGGTCGTTACTCCTTTCAGCTGGCCTAATCTCACACAGGATGAATAGAGACTGTCAATCAGACGCAGCACTCAGCAGCGAGACAAGAGGGACTGATTGCTGCGACACACACACACACACACACACACACACACACACACACACACACACACACAAGTTCCAGACAAATCTGTGAAGGAATGGAAAACATGTACTAGTCCACGGAAGTGTAATTTTATTGAAAGACAGATTTCACCTGATTTATACAACCCTGCTGCGATGTGCACTTTTCTAGATTTCGCACAAATTAAATGCATGTATGATTTAAAAAGCCTTTAAAACAAGCCGTAAAATCCCAAAAAAAGTTGTCGAACGTAAATGTTTTGGTTAAAATAAATGCGTGGATATGCGTTTGATCCAGAAAGCTGTGACAGATATTTCTTGGATCCTAGGGAGAGAAAAGGGATTCAGGTGCGTTAATAAAAAGACTCGGAAGGAGGAGGTCTAATGTAAATTACGCACGAGTTTTACGCAACACTTTCTGGAGTTCCTCATCGACTTCTGGATCAAATCTGTTTGGAGTCAAGTTAAGGTTTGGCCTCTTTTCTAAATATTTAAAACACATTTCCCTTTTTCTTTTCTTGTTTCTTCCTGTGTTGGTTTGTTAATCTCACTCTCAGGAGGTTGAAAACTTTATTCAACTTTTGTTTCCAAGCTGTTGAACTCAAAGTGTATACGTTGCTCTTTACAGGCAACATAATGGAATGTATTAAAGTATGTTTACTCAAGTAGGCCTACTTGTACTTTACTGGAGTATTTCCATTTAATGCTATACTTTGTATTCTACTCCGCTATTTTGGCAGCTAATATCTATACTTTTCAATACATTTATTAAACAAAAATACTTCACATGTTCAGATTATAATATAAAACAACATATACGCAAACTAAGTACTTTTGGTACACCTATTGTATATTTTTGATGCTATTATTTTTGTACTTTTACTAAAGTAGGATTTTCTATGCAGGACTTGACTGTAGTATTTCTACTTTGACTTTAGTGAGATATCTGAGTACTTCTTACACCTCTAAACGTATCTACTGGAGTAAATTACACAGTACCAATAAGATAACATATAAGGAAACTCAAAACGGTTGAATATGATTTCGTTAAACCAGTGGCTAAAATAAAAAGACCATCAAACTGCAGTATCTTTAACGAAGTGTAGGCCGTTTTAATAAATACATGAATAGAAAATGAATGCTTTGTATGAACTAAGTGCTACTAAAAAAGCTGCATGTTTTATAGTGTACAAGCTACATGCCAGTATCATTACAAACCTATTTACGGTTATATTTACGGACGTTGGTGACAACTTTCGTTAAATAACCAAGAAACCCGATATCTAATTTTATACATTTAAAACGGGAAATACTAGAGTAACTAAGAAAAATAAAAGGACTAACAAATTATATATGCCATGCACAATACTTAACTTGTGTACGTGTTGCATTAAAGGACCAAACCATAGATTATTTTTAAATAAAGGTTCAGGATTGATAATTGTAAACAAAGTGTTAAAGGTTATCTGTTTGGCCTATAGGTGACCAATATTTATTACCTATAAACATCGACTTCAAAAGCTTATATTTGATGTATATTCCCCATTCTACGACTATTAACAATAACTAAACAAGTGTTTTGCAGCCAAAGTAAAAGACTGCAACGATGCAACAAATACGATTTTAAAATACCTCACACACAAAGTGAAATTGATTTGACATGCTGTGCAAAGGGTGGAAAAAGAACCTAAAACGCCGAAGTAAAAAGCATGTCTTGTTCTTCTCTTGCAACACGGATCCCTCCGCAGATGTGCGTCAGTACCTCGTGTATAGAGCCGGTCTCGGCGGACTTTCAGCCGAGCCCCGGTTTGACTCGGGAGTCGGACTCGACCCGAGAGCCGGGATCCGAGCTGACCTCCGCAGGGTCTGCAAACTCCTGCTTTGTTTCTAAACACAACCACGTGCATCATTCAGGCAGCAAATAGTCGTTAATCTATTCTACTCTGTTTCTTTTTGCACTATTCTTATTTTGTTTTATGTCCTATAACTATAAGAGCTTGGGACTTAAGCTTTTCATTGCCATTTCTACCCTGAAGCTACTGTTCAGTGTTCATATGACATTAAAGCCTTTGAATCTTGAATCAAAAATAGTTAAATGTCAAATAGACTTTAATGTTCTCAATAATTAGAAAAGGCCTTTAGAGTTACTGATGATGTATACATTCAGTTTATTTGAGTGAATGGACAGTGCAAACTGCAGAGTTACTGCACATTTCTGCTCTTTTCTCAACCCAAACACATAAATAATTCATAGGTTGTTTTTCTATAGGCGTACTTACACATTTTCAAAAATAAAAAAAGATTGGTGTTACTGATGCGTAGCTGTGTTAAGTGTATCCGAGGGAAGAGACAGGGCACACACATGGTTAAAAAGCCAGGATCTGTCCCTGCAGGCTGAGACCTCCTAAAATAAATCAAAGCAAAATCAGAGCCGAGCTTAAACGTGTTAGACATAAAGAATAACACAAATAAGTCAAGCAGTAGCAGCAAGAAAGTTTAAATTGGTTACTGTAAGATCTATGTTAGTTGTCTGATCTGAATTGGAATAATATCCCCCTCTCTTGGTGAATGGCTGAAGGCACTTTTCCGCAACCAAATAACACCAATGGTTTTTTAAGTAAATGTGTTATACGACGACTGGAAGTGAGCCAGAGAAGAATCCTCACCTTGTTTTTGTAGGATACACTAATGTCAAAAGGGCCAATCTGAAAAAAAAGTAGATTGGAGGAAGAACACAAACTCAGTGATACTGCAAAGCTTTTTTCTACTGTGTAACGTGGACTTAAAAGGCAGCTGCTCCAACTAAACTGTGTCCTGTTCAACTGTTACATGTTTTTTAGTGAACGTTTGTTGTTGCTTTGTGTTATTTATTGGTCTGTAGGCAGTCCATGGTTCCTGCCAGTCCAACCATAAGGTCTACTGATTGTTCTGGTTTCTTTATCATCTTCTGAATTCATTGTATTTTGTAACAGGACGCTCCTAAGCAAACCTACATTCTAATGTTACATCAAATGTTGCTTTGTTTTCAAACGGCCCTTACCAATACAAAATGAAAAGTGCAATACATGCATATTAAAAGCAAATGCTCTGCACTCAAAATGTGTTTTGCAATGTGTAAAACCACAAAGAAGTCCAAAACGAATTTACACATTTAAGATATTGGAAGATAACATATACAAGGAAAACACATTTTAGTACATAAGACTTTTAATAAAACTAAAAAAAAGGATTTGGAGTGATCTTAAATATTATTTTAAGTTAATATTTAAGTGAACAATTCAGATTCAAACATACTAAAATAGAAAAGTAAATTACATATTTCTTACCTCACTCTAGTACAGGAACTTAGCAAACAGAAGGTCAATGACAATGAGGTTTTGCAGAGTTTTTAAGCTCTTGAATTACTTCTTTTTTTATTTTAAATGAGAACACGTTTAAATAGTTTTAATATGTAGACCAGTTCATCTTGTAATAAACCCAAATTAAAGAGCTTCACATTAATCAGAAATGTGTTTTAATATTATTATAATCTCTTCTGGAGCCACATGAGAGTATATTGTGTGAAGGTGAAGCGGTGCAGACTGCCACCAAGTGTTCCTGCCATGAACTGACACAAGCCGCAATAAGTGACACAACTCAAACTCATACACACCTTTTTTATTTATTTTCAACATTAGAAAATACACATCACACCCACAGAAGACAAACGGCTACATTCTTGGAACAGTGACCTATTTTCAGTTTTACATTAAAGCAAACATTATCAAGCAAACATCAAATACATGTATTTTATCTGAACTAAACCGACAGCTTGTGGTCGAATATGTAGAGAAGTTACACACAGAAACATTTCCTTTAAGGCCGATGTATTCAATATGGTGTAACAAAAACTGTTGATTCTCACAGAGGAAATGTTAGGATTTTGTAGGAAATTGGAGACGGCGGTGCAGCCAGATCACGGCACTAATGTAAATTAGGCAGAGCTGACAGGCAATTGAATGAATCTTCAATAGCTGTCAGCTCTGTGTGGTTCGTACTGTGATCAGACAGAAGCACCTGTTGGAGCAAAGCTGCTGGAAGATGGATTCAACACTGAAACGTCAACAAACAGGCAGCTGGTGCGAGTGTTTTTCCCGTGTGAGAGGATGTGATGGTAAAAACAACATCTGGGTTTTAAGGGAAATGACAGGACGGTACAATGAAAGGCACTTTGAGTGACATGAGTGTTCTGAAGGCTTTGTGGATGAATTCAAACAAAAGACAAAATAAATCCTTCACAAACTGCTGGAAAAATCCACCCACAAGCCTAAAACGCAAGATTATTTAAAATGGTGATTAATCTTACTATTATTTTCTTAATTAGTAGACAATTAGTTTGGCCTGTCCAACGAGCAAATTGCTGTCTTTAAACACCCCAGAACCCGGAGATATCAAAATTAAAAAGGTTTTTTGAATGGCTAAGGATAGATTTCTCATTGGATTTACACCTATTAACTGTTAATGCTGCTTTGGTTGAACATGTCTTTAATTGTGGGGAAGGTGGGGGGGGAAAACAACACCTTTTTAGCTAAACATTAAAGAAGTTTGATAGCAGGGTTCTTAAACATAAACACTAAACATCAGATTTTGGTGTAAATTTCAACAAAAAAAAGTCAAAACACTTCTTTCTTCATTAAAAACGTCACGTATATGTTTCATAATCATGCTCAATAGATGCCATATAGCTAACGCACGTTTTGAAGCGATATGCTGTTCTGTTTTTATTGGAGGAAAGCCTCTCTTTCTTGCTAATTACATTACATGTCTTTTTTTTTTTTTTTGCTAATGTTCACACATGTTGTTTGGGATTTCCTGGGATATGCAAGAAAATCAGTAACTTAAGTTGTCTCGGGGTAACGATATAGAGCAGTGTAAAAGCCCTGTAGTTGGATTTTAACTTTAAACTGAGAAATGTGACCACACTGAAGGAGTTTGTCCAATAAATAAAAAAGCCTTTAGATTGAAGGATCTTTACTTGATGGTCTGAAGTGCCCCCTTGTGGTGAAACAGAGACATTACAGACTCAGCTACCAAACTCTTGACGTATATTCCTTTGCTACAGGTCAATTTGAAGCTACTTTATGAATAAAAGAGCCCTTGTTTACTCCCTTACCTTTGAACACATTCAGTGTATATGTCAGGAGAAGAGGTGAAAAGGGATCTGATATCGGATTCAAAGAGCGCGGCTGCCCTCTAGAGGCTCAGTAAGGAAAGTACAACTGAATACATCAAGGTGACAAAAAGAGGATTGGGAGGAAACTGTGTTCAGATGTTGTTGATGTTGCAGTTGAGGAATGTTTTTGTGTGTAAAGGACGCACGTTTCCTCTGAATCCAACACTGAACACTGGGCTGCTTAACGTACTGTTTGGACATTGCGTGGCACTAAATCCTTTGTGCGTTTTCCTTTTTGCTGTATTTGTGTACACTTCTCTGACGGCAGGTATGTGTGTGTGTGTGTGTGTGTGTGTGTGTGTGTGTGTGTGTGTGTGTGTGTGTGTGTGTGTGTGTGTGTGTGTGTGTGTGTGTGTATATATGTGTGTGTACTTTGGATGGAAGTGGAGCCGGATCTTTAGTCGAATCCTTGCCAGTCGCTCTGTTCAGAGTCGTACTCCAACTCCACCCCGATGCAGCGCACCCCCTCCAGCAGCATGGGCGTACCGTGGTGACGATCTGTATTAGTGACACAGAGACATAAATTCACGTTAAGAAAGGTTTTTTTAAACACTTTTCAAACCATAATAGCAATGGGTGAAATACTTAATCAATCAATAGGTTTATGCCGTCTAAGGTAAGACCAATAAAGGTGATTTAAGTACATTTGTGGTACTTCTATAGTGGTATATTTTCTGTTTCTACTTGACCACATTTGAAGGCAAATGAGGCACATTTACTCTTACCAGGGTTCTTACACCTTTTCCAAAGTCAAATTCAAGCACTTTTCAAGCATTTTCAAGGTGCATTTTCCAGCTTTTCAAGCATCTTACAGCTGTTGTAAATTACATATTTATATACACATACTCAAATGATTATTTCTCTACCTCACATTAAATCAGATGTTCTTTATGCTATAAACAACCAAATGTCTGTTTCGTGATAGCCTTCTACACGAGGATGAAAAATTAAAGAAAAGAAAACTAAGTTTAATATTTCAAAATTAGTGATCTGTACGTAGACTGGGCATCCCATATAACCTGGCTGAGCCAATGTAAAACAATCAGCCAAATAAATAACCTTTCAATACATTATTGATTACTATTTTTGAGGTACTTTTAGGTTGGCAGTAAACATAAGTCAGAGGTAAATGGTGTACTTTTACTCCACTACAAGTATTTAATCCCTTTAGTTACTTTACAGATGTGGATGAATGATGTGAAATATAATCAAGTGTTAAATCAGACTTTAGTTCCACCTGGAGTAAATCCACAAGCTAAGCTGCAGTATACAAAGTCATTCAAACCAGCTGCACCTTCACCAGCTTTGAGAACACTTTCATGATCAATCATTATAAAACATATCATATATATTATTCTGAAATGGACCAATCTGCACAATGACTACTTTTACTGTCGCTACTTCAACTATATTTTGATGAGAATACTTTTCTACTTTCACTTGAGTAACATTTTGAATGCAGGACTTTTACTGTAACAGAGTATTCCTACACTCTGGTACTCTGGTACAAGATCTGAGTACTTCTAATTTTACTAAGTACAAGATCTGAGTACTTCTACTTTTACTAAGTACAAGATCTGAGTACTTCTACTTTTACTCAAGTACAATATCTGAGCACTTAGTCCACCTCTGGTAGTGAATTGTAGCCACAAAATCAAGCAGAGCTGCATAAAAATAGACTCACAATGGTAACAAGTGGAAAATAATATTTACAAATGTGGACAATGATTTGTAGGTAATTTTGACTACTCAAGACACCTGACAAATACATATTCAAAGGAAGACTGTGTTCATTCTACCATTACATGGGATTAAAGCAAAATGTAGTTTTACTTGTATAATACTTCAATTTTATATAAAAGACAGTTTGTTTTCATCTGTTTTCAAATAAACTAAGTATTGGCTTTCAGAATATTAAACTTGTTTCAGCAAATTCAGATGATAAATACAACTTTGAAGCTTGTAACGGCATAATTACAAGCAGAGAACGGAGTAATTTAACGTCACAGCAAGCATAACAACAGCCGGTGTTTCTTGTGAGTGTTTCCCCGGTACACAAACGCAAAAATACACAAACACACTCGCGAGCTTCCCCCAGACAATACAAACGAAATTGTGTCTTCGGGTCAATGTGACTGATTTCGATAGAGCAAGTCACATTTGGTTTAGGCACGAAACATACTACCAGTAGAAATTGCTTTCAAAATCACTCTGTGTCGAATCAATAGATTATATTTCGTGACTATAACACGAAATGCCGTGAGTGCTTCGTCCTCTGAACACCACACGATGGCGACTGTAACGCACATAACATAGGTACGCTCCTCTGAAATGATTGTCCCCTGCAATTATTATTATCCCTCAATCGAGTTCGCTATTAATCTAAAATGCTCTACTACGGCGTACCTTTCATGTGGCTCGTCAACGCAGACTCTCGCATCGTTATTTTTGCAAACTTTGCAGGAGGCTACTCATGGGCTTGACCCTCGTCTTAGCCATGGCTTGTATTTGTATTCTGCTAGCCAACGCTCGTTGAAACTGCAACCTCCTGGCACACTGTCATCTATCACTCTCATCAGAATGCCCAGGTCACACGTAACACAAACACTTGCAGGTCGCGCGCATAGCGCGGGAAGGCCGTAGCGGAGCTGTTTTATGTAGAAGCGAAGCAATTTTTTTCTTTTTATCTAAAAAGCGAACTATTCAGTCAGACAGAAATTTATTGTAAAAGTAAAGCATTTACATTTTCAAGCACTTTCTCAATTTCAAGCACCATTCCCAAAATTCAAGCACTTTCACAACCTTGAAAACACCACGTCAAATTTCAAGCATTTTCAAGGATTTCAAGCACCCGTACGAACCCTGTCTTACTTAGGAAGGTAGAAAGAAGGTCAAATCCTTGCTACTTTCTCAACTCTGCACAGATGTAAACACCAATACAATACCAATACACAATATGAATTGTGTGTAAATGTGTCATTGTTAACTTTGGAAAGTAACTGAAAATCACAGGCGGAGCCTAGACTCATCTGATTTTGTAAAAGGAGTGAGAGGAATAGGTTTCTGACGTCCATCTGTTGATGTACGCTGGTAGTCTCACATCTAGCCTGTTTTGCCTTAAAACTCATCAGAAGGAACGCTCACAGGACGCCATTGAAGGGACGCAAGAATGGGAATGATGTGTCCTTTTTTTCCTTGTGAAAGTTTTATGTAGGCATACAAAAAACTCTGGAGTAGAGCCACTGACTCTTGGCTGAGATGCAATTTAAGAGCCTGTTTCTCAAGGAGTGTGAGGCTTAAAACATGTGATTCTGACAGCAGATAGTAGTAATAAGGATCAGTCCCACTTTGCAGGAAGATAATCCATGTAGTGTGCACACCGAGAAGTGGAGAAGGAACTGACTGAGACGCTCGCTTTAGGGCAACCCTTCCCCCTCAACTCTGAAGTATCCGATTACATGGATAAGACCCTCCCCCAGTGGAGCACGTTACCCTCACGTCTGCTGCAGAGCACAACACAATAGACAATCACAGAAATCAGAACGGGAGATAAAACAGCTCCCTCTTTACTGCGACACACCGATTTACTGCTTCAGCTCTAAGTCATGGTGGTTATGGGCATGTCTGCGTTAAAATAAGAAATGTATGGTACATTTAACACGTCCACTGAAGCTATTTTTAACCACTCGGGTCGCAGGTTTCACAGTGGGATGTTTTAAAACCACAAATAAAATGAAAAAAATAAAAATAAGGTCTCTCTCTGTGATTGGTCGTGCTCGCTTATAAATATGTTTACTGTACTTACTGTAGCATGTAAGCATTGGTGGTTCAGTGGTAGAATTCTCGCCTGCCACGCGGGAGGCCCGGGTTCGATTCCCGGCCAATGCAACATCCTTTTTTCCCCGTTATTATGACCACGGTCCCGACCGGGAGCAATAGCAGCCGACACACATGGCATAGTTAATGTGAAAAAAAGACTTTTTAAATATTAGAGCTGCAACATACAGCTCATTTCACCATGAACTCATTATTTTCGCTAAATGTATTGTAAAAAAAAAAAAGAATGTGCCCCTTTAAAATGTTCATGAGCCCAAAGAGGCACCTTTAAAGTGCGTTTATTGAATCTACCACTGATTAAATAATTTAAAAAAATCCAAACCTTCAATTTGAGGACATAGTTTTTGCCCAAAAATGATTTATTAAGTAATAAACGATAATAAAAAAGATTGATTTCTTAACCGCTTCTTGTATCCCACCAAAGTTAGCACCAATACAGTATTGGTGTATTTCAACAACACTGAACGTAACCACCCCCCCCCCAATGTCATTACACTGTTATATCATCCTCATCCAGTCACTGATCTAAATGCAGGTTAGCAGCTAAGAGTAAAAGCAGGGGCAGAGCTTAATCCTTTGATTTGGTCGCCATCCAGACCTCAATTACACACATCTGGACGGATGTTCAGGCCACGGTTTGTGAGTACAAATAAACACCAAAGCCTCAAGAACACGTATGTATGCGTATAGGAACACACAATAGCTGTACTAAATGCACACCAGAATTAATGGTGACACACAAACGACCTATTTTCCTAATTCTCCATCTGCTGACACACATCGTCTGATTCAGTCTCAGTGGAATAAATGCACATTCATTGCAGGAGCTTATTGCCTCAGAGAGCTTCTTCGTTGACAAACACATAAACAAGAATGTCATTTTAATCTAAATAGTAACATTTCATATATCTATTTGAAAAAGGGGTGCTGGAGATTAACTTGATTTATTGACAAGTGCTGTTGAAGTGGTTTTGACTCGGAGTCACCAGCAGGAGGCAGTAGCACACAAATTAAAATAGTGTGAGCTCTGTTTCAAAGTTCTCACTTCAAAATTGAAATAAGAAACTACCAGATGCCAAAGTAAGTCTGTAAGTAAGTACGTTTTTAAAACATGATCCAATTATTGTCAAAGAAAATTGAAAGATTGGGTCAGGGATTAACATGTTAGTGTCAGGCAGAGGTGGGAAGTAGTGGAGTACTTTTACTTCTTACATTTTGAACACGAATACCTCTACTTTCTACTTCTTACATTTTCCAAACAGGCTGGTTCCTTTAGTTTGAATGTGTGTTTGGTGGCGTGATCATTATTATTTAGAGCCATTGCGTGCCTATTGATTTGAACACGATCCGCGTATCCATCATTTCCTGGTCTTCTCTGAAGAAGAGGGACCAATGAAAACGTTGTCATGTTGCCGTTGTTCAGCATGGAAACATTCATTAGCTAACAATGACATTATAGTTCTATTAATATAAAGGGAGGTCAGGTACTCTTTTGGGTACCTTTTACTTAAGCACATTTCGAAGCCCATACTTGTGAAAGTTATTATTATTACTATGAAGCTGTGCGTAACAATAAGTCCATAAATTGAACTTACTTTTTGTTTGTATCTTTGGGGTTTTGGATTATTGGTTGGACGAAACAAGCGGTGGAAAGATAATTTTAGATAATAATTGTGGCTAGTTTACTGTGAAACATAGAAAGGGCAGTTCAAAAACTGACATTGTAGTATCTGGTGTTTCCACTCAAGCTTTTTATATCCAATTTAAAGTTGTGCTACTTATTTCTGCAATGACAAAGTCTGTTTCTTTTTTAAACACATTTCTATCTCCGTTATGACCTTTCTTTTCGTTTTTAGCGGTTATGTGTAATTGCATTTGAATTGCCTTTGTGTCTGATTTGTCCCATAGAAATAAATGAACCTTAAACTTTAAACGTGAATGAGAACACACTTTCACTTCCCGAACGCTCAAAAGGATAACAAGAGCTAATCTACAAGCTGCAGGGTGTTGCAAAGATAATAACTTGTATGAGTAAAGCAGCCTCACCCATGACTCTGGCGTGAACTTTGACCTTAATGCAGACGTCCTGGTTGGTCTCGCTCAGCAGCAGCACCTCCTCACACAGAACGCCCTCCTGCTGCGCCATGTACTCACACGTCACCTTCAGACCTCCTGGGAACACACAGAGAGAGAAATACAAAGAGAGGTTGTTTTTATATCTCACATTTCATACCCCAAAGCCAACCGAAGGGCTTTCGTGAAAACACGAGTAAAAGTACAAGAAACAAATGATAAAAACAATAAAACGCCTGCAGAGTAAAACGATATAAAAACTGAAAAAGCACACGATAAAAACGGTAAAGAGAACCGAATAAAAGTGTATGAATACCTCTTCAAACTGGCTTTTAACGTGTTGTTTTATTGATTGATTTTAAAGTGATTTTTACTATAGCGCTTACAAAATAAATGTATTATATTATTAATACAGAAAAGTATGAATATATTAAACACAAGGACAATGTAAGCTGAGAGAGTGTAATCCACCAATCAATCAGCTTTATTTGGGACATGTGATCATACAGTATACAGAAATGTAACCCCACTGGTATAAAGGGTGTTACGGTAAAGTAGAAGCAAAGGTCAGTAAACTGCTTCAGTTTCATTTAGGGGGAACGAATCCAAGTAACATTAGACGATCACCTTTGGCACAAATCTGCAGGTTTAGTGACGCGGGGGGAAAGAACCCTTTCAGGTTAGTCGTACAATAGATGTTTAGAAGGTTTACCACCTCCGACAACAGGGATACAACACAAACAGGAAAGTGTCTGAAAGGGAGTTTAGTTTCTGTGATTCCTCAGAGACGGATTGCTGAGCTAACACTGTCTGTTCCTGTAATCCTCAGCCATCTGGTCCTGCACGCAGCTAAACATTATAATGGTGCAACAAAAGAGAATTACTTCACATCAGCTCTTCCTGCAACAAAGACAGGCTCATACTTAACTTATGGAACTCTGGATAAATGTTGTCTTGTATATACGACTCAGGGAAAAAAACCCTGCCTTGTTAAAGCTCCTAACTTTAAGACACCTTTTTAAAGGGTTCAACAAAAGAGTATTGTTTGCAGCTTGAATGAACATCAAGAAGGAGCAAACACATCTCAAAATGCAACATAATAAGATAATGTTTGCCAGAAGGCTGAGCAAATTGTCCACTAATTGTAAGATTGGTGGTTTCGAACCCAGGTTCCCGCACTCCGCATGTACGAGAGTAGTTCTGTAAGATACTGATCCCCAAATTGCTCATGTCTGTAAACATGTCACAGTAGAGAGAGGCACAATATATAAATATGAACCTTAAAATTAGCATAATATGTCCTCTTGAAGTGGTGGAAAGACTTAGAAGAAGCTACATAAATGCAAGTCCATATATGTTTACAAAATGTTGGATGATAAGATACAAAGATACGATATTTCTGCTGCCTTTGCTTCTTTCACTTGTCCTTTCTGATTGAAAAAGCTATGACTGTTGTTTGCCCTGGATTTAGCATTTAGGAAGTTGTATCTGTGCTGCCTGAGCGAAAGACTGCAGACACAACCAAGGGCTGAAAAAAGTTCCCCCAATTTTCAGGTAAAAAACGTTTGTATCCGTCTTAAATCGCTGAATTCCCTCTGACCCCAACTGTGAGCACAGTATACCTGCTTTCGTTAGCAGTTAATAATGTAGATACAAAAGGTTAAAAGGGTTGGAGACACCATGATTGGACCAGCAGACAAGGCTTCCTCTCTTCAGAAGATTCAAAAGGTTTAATGTGTTCTCATTATACTACTAACGTAAAACTAAGGTGTAAAAACACAGGTTCCTCAACAATGCAATTACAAGACATAAAACACATTTGAAAAAACAACAACAACACAAAAATGGTGCAAGCTCAGGCGTTAAGTAGTCTTAGTGGGATAAGACTTTAGTCCTGATGCTGAGGTACGGCTTATGAGACGGCAATATAGAGTTTAGTGTTTGTTAAGTTTGAATAGAATCCAAGGCGAGTCATTTGACTAGATTACTATATGTGATCAAACATTTAGCTATGGTATTAACTTAAGCATGTTTTCTTCTGTGTTCATAATGCTTTCTTTAAAATGTATACGGACACTGCCATGTTTATTTTATAGTTGTTCATCGTCCTCTAACCGCCTTACCCTCTGGTGCCGGTGTGATATCAGTGATCCGGAGGTGAGGACTGGGCACTGGCGCTGGACACACATCCTTCCCCAGAGCCGGGACATCGGGCAACGTGAACACTATTTCATACCGGTGCTGCGTCTTTAGGAAGCCGACCTGCAGAGAGGGAGTTAAAAGGGAAAGAGTTGGGATTAAGAGGAAAAACAATGGCCGTCTTTCACTCTCACTCAAACTTTGGGCTAATCCTCCTGTGACATACGGAGAGAGGGATTTATAGTGAGAGAAACAGGCCTCACAGTGCATAAAGTAAGTCCAATACGGCTCAATAAATAAAGGATTATTTTATATGAGGGAAATGGAAGTAATTCTCATAAGCACTGGCAGAGTTTTCCTTGAGGGAGTCCTCTAATTGAAATCATTTGTTATTGCTCTGGCGATCTTAATCCCCCTCACCTCTGCCAAATTGGCAATTCAAGCGCGAGCTCCAGGATTTCAATCAAGTCCAAAATCTTCCAATAATACTAATCTCGTGTGGGTAGATTTGGAAGTAATACAAGAGCTTAATCTTACTCATGGTCATACCTTCTACAGCAGTTTGGAGGATGACGCGCTCAAAAAGCTCTACAACCCAAAACATGGACCCCAAGGAAGGCAAAATTCTAAGTTGGCCGTAAGTTTTTTTTCAGATATTTCCAGATATTTTCCAGAAGAAGCACTTACCGTTAAACATTATATCCAGATTTAATCAAAAAATATTTAATTTAAAGGAATTTATGGTCACAAAAATGGAGAGATTTTAATTGATAAATTGATGCAAAGAAAAACGTTTGATTGATTAATTATTTATCCGGTCACAGCTTGAGGAAAGTGATTATGTTCTGCTTCTTTCTGATTTCTATTACTGACCTTTAAATATCCTTGGGTATTGGGACAACTGGTTGGAAAAAAATAATTCCCCATTGCATCTGGGAACTGATTAATTGAAGAAAACATCAACCAATAAATCAATATTGGCCCTATACAAGATTATCCATTAGGTTGTACGAGTGAAACCCAATAAATAAAGAAGAAATAACTGACGTAACCAAACACAACACTGGATGTTTCTCAATCTCGAGGACGCTTGCTTGGTAGCACATGTCTTCCGGCTTCAGAAAAGCGAGGCAAGAATACTTCCTGGCATTCGGAAAACGAAGAGTGGAACAGGCTAGCAAGTGTGCAGGTGTGAGTCATATGAGAGGCACCTCCTTACATTTTCCGCCACAGATTTGTAGTACCCCTCAATGCAGTGCGCAATGCCTCAATGAGCTCAATAATTATCATGTCTGTGGTTATTTAAACATTGCCTGATAAACGTCAATAAATGAGTTTTAATCCCAGTGTGTACAACATCACATGTCATTTAATTGTTTTCAAAACGTTAGCCACATGCTAATGCTAACCGGAAATGAAGAATTTTCAGAATAAAAGTGTTAAATTAATAGTTAGTGGGAACTTCCGTTTTTTTCAGAATAAAACTGCTTTAAATTAAAACCCTGTATTTAATTTAAATTACGTCATATCAACATTGATATTAATTTCTTACAGTAGGAGAGGTTTTGGGGTTTATGTTTGGGAGGGAGGAAGGAAGATTAGGATTAGGTAAAAAGGTAGGGAGTGGTTAGGGTTAGGATGGGGGGAAGGGAAGGGTTAGATTGAAGGGAGGGAAGAGAACTGCTACCCGGGAAACAGGATGCAACGCGTCATATGTGAAGCTCCGCCCACGTTGAGCTCCCGCCCACATTGAGCTCATTGAGGCATT
>NW_011338652.1:44732-76004 GCF_000735185.1 Notothenia coriiceps
ACTACCTACTTAGGCTACATGAAAACGCATGATGTGATACAATAGATTAATTATACACAGTATTTAAAACAAAAATGTCTAAAGACGAACGACTAACATAAAAACATATCATTATTATCCTGCAACACTGTTATTCAAAAGGAGCTAGTCGGTATACTCAGCACTTTTACTTTAGAGATACGAACAGTGTTGCAGGATAATAATGATATGTTTTTATGTTAGTCGTTCGTCTNTCATGTTGTCGTTGCTGTGGGACTTCTTAATACCTTGGAAAATGCCGTTTAATACTTTTTAATACTTTTTAAAAGCCTTAATTTTCGCTAAATTGATTTATCAACTTTTAATACTTTTTAAGACCCCGCGGACACCCTGTAGAACCACGATTTTATGGGGCCATTACATCACCAGAAGTCCCAATTTAAGGGGTCATTTCTCCCCAAAAAAATGTTTTAATCACTATATCAACAGCCCCACCAAAAATATTTTCCACCAGCCGCCACTGGTAATTAAGTTGCCATTTCTTACTAATTAGACAAAAGGTAAAACATTGTGATACATATAAAGCCTGTATTACAGCATGTGATGCTCAACCGAACATTTTTATTTCACTTTTATTTTAAATCATTCTCAAGCAGGCCATTTTTGTATCATACCTTGTGCTACATCATAAATTAATACAGTTTATAATTACATTTGCTCTCAACTTACAAGTATTATGGGTTTGAGCTTGACAACTCTATTTAAGCTACATCATTCAAGATATGGTGAAAGGTTAAACATATATTTCTACTAAATAAAGTCTCAGATACCCAAACACCGAGTGGAAAGGAGGTCACTGAGAAGCTACCCGTCTAGAGTGTCACTAAGACTATTAATGGATCATGTGTTGACCAACAGCATGTGATTGTTTACAACTGAGCACGTCTCAAAAGGTTGTTGTCAGAAGTGGGATTCGAACCCACGCCTCCAGAGGAGACTGCGACCTGAACGCAGCGCCTTAGACCGCTCGGCCATCCTGACATATAAATACGTGAAAATCAAATAGAAAATAAGAACATAACACGCATTTACTTTATCGACTTAAAGAAAACAACTACGGGAAATGAGTTGACTAACTACAGATGGTTTGCTACACGAGTCAGTATAATGCATTTAATCATAGAATAGTAATATACATCCTACCTTCCTCTGAGGACGATTCAGTGAAAGCGTGGGCGGTTCCCTTTTAGTGTCTCACATCTGCAGCTCCTGCCAGCACATGAAGACCTGTCAGTTCAAGGCGAGAAAATGTAAAAATAAGACCAGGAAACAACGTGTTCTCTCTCAGACACATCCGAGCCATTACATCTTGTCAAAACAAACCCCAAAATGAAGGATATCACAACATGTCAACGTGGATGAATGTTATGCAAACTCCCTTTAAGCTTGGGTTGATAATCCTAAAAAACTACCAGCACCAGCACGGTACAATTAAACCGAACATTGCCAGGCCCAGAGTAGCTAGCCTAGCCTAGTTAAATTAGCCGCAGGAGCTATACAAACACGTGTCTAGCTTTAGCGGCTAATTGAGCTAGCTGGCAGCTAGTTAGCCGCTTAAGCTAGCGAACACGTTGTGGTAACACTGAATACAACGTCCAAAACTATCATAATAAACGTAAACATTCCATAAATAATAAACAAGTAAGATCGTACCAACCAGTTTAAGCTGTTTCTTGAAATATCCGTCGAGGTGGGCAACGCCATTTTTATTTTATTTTAGAAGCATTGGAATTTTTGTCACCACAATATATATATAAGTAACTCTCCCGAAACTATACTTATGCACGAAAAATGTCATAATAAAGAACGAACATGTCTACTGTTAGTAGCCTACTCACTAGGTTTTAGGTTGGTAGCTTCTGGAAAGCTCCGTTAACAGCCTGTTAGGTGCATGCTGGGTGCATGTGTGAAGATCACGGGCAGACAGGTAGACAGACAGGCAGGTCACAGGACTGTAACGGTCCAGTCATATCATAAGACCGAATGATCTGATGGACAGTAGTCCGGTGACGCCCATTACTAACTACGTTTCTTTAAAAGAAAATGGACAGAGCATTTATTAAAAGTTGTCCAGTTGTGAAGAGAGTTTCAACAGTACAAAAAATGTGAAGATTAGTAACGTTATTTAAAACTGTAACCTAATAACATACACATTTATTTAAAGTGTATTGTGATTGTTATAGCATTTACAAACCTAACACTGCAGCATGTACGTAATAATTTTTTTATATCTCTGAACTTTGGGGTCTCAGTTTGGAATACAAATATAATCTGAGGGTAAAAGTGGACACAAGTTAATCACCAGCAGGATAGGGGTATTGAGGAGGGTATAAAAACACATAATACTGAACTACTGTGAGTATTGGTTCCGTTTCAGGAGTACCAGGTAAAATACCAGGTAAAATTGTTATTTTTCAATTTTCTAAATGGTTTTCAGTGTATGTTGCACATCCGACGAGTTATATCAACCGTGTTTGCACTTTGTAAATTGAGCAGACTTGAGGAACAAGCACAATTTAAAGACGCATGGGTAGAATCTGTGGAGAATGGAATAAAAAGTGTACATACAGGCATGAATAATTTAATAAAAGTATCTGTAATGTCATATGCAGGTCATACTGTAGCATTGGGGCTATACAAAAAAACGTGTTTCCCATTTACACACAGAAGACGTAAAAAATGTAAAAATGTGTCAGGAGAGGTTAAGAAGCCACAGGCCATTTAACAACCAGGGGGTTAAGGAGAACAAATTAAAGCAAGTAAGGAACATAAAAACTGAAACGAAAACTTAAATAAAAACATCCAAACATTTAGTAATTATTTGTTTTTTAAGTTAAGATAAAAGGGAGATATAGCCATGGTAACAGGCCGACCTGACAGCATGTAATAATAATAAAGACCAAATTAAAATGCTTAGACACCATCTTATTGTTCTTCTTTTAATTGGTCTTTAAAGTCATTAAGAGTCAGAGATGATGATGATGGTTCTCCTCCCAGTCTCTTCTGCAGCTCTAAAGGACCCTTAAAATGTTTTAGTCCCCTGCAGCTCATCTTCTTTACATCTTCGCCATGATTGTCTCGGACATGACACATGCCTTTCATGCTAAAAATGTCAATCCTGGCAACCGATCCCTCATCTGCATCCACCTTAACAGAGGTTTAATGAAACTGTAGCGGACGCTCTGGTTTTACGACACCACAGAAGCATCTGGTTGTAGAATCAGAGCGATGTGACAGATCGTTGGGTTTCCACTGATCTGATGTGTTCCTGATCATGAGACAGACAGCTTGTGATTAACATGTGTTTAAAAGAGCAACACAAAAATCTAGTAAAAGATTACGAGAGCGACACAAACACAAACTCACCTGCTCCGGCTCTGGCCTACTCAGCACTAATGACTGTGTGATTGGATTATCCAGGCTTTTAGCAGCCCCACAGCTGCAGCTGACAGAGAAGCTAACCTGCAAAGGCCAAGCTCGGGTCAACAAGGGGTCACGACCTTTGCATAAGACGAGGCCTTGAGGCGGGAGAGCAGAAGAGAAGCCGGTAAGTAGAGATGAATGATGGTGATAGACAGGATCCATGTTCCTAGGAATTCAAAGTGGAGGATGCTGGAAAGAGAGGATGGAGATTGTTGGGAGGAAGTAGAAGGTATTCGTTGTGACAGAAGAGCCTCGCAGACACTGCTGGCCTCCTGGTGACTCCACTGTACGACTGTGAACACTAAACAAACCATCCACCGCCGGCTCCACACACTCCCCTTTTTCTCTTTCACACTTTCTCCCTTCTCTATCTTAAAAACAAAACAAGTCGGAGCCATTACATTTTGTCCAAACAAACCCCTAAATGAAAGATATCATTTCACACGACCCCAAAATATCCTTTTACCATCTGCTACAGCCAGCAGGGATATTTTAATAAGTCCTTAATGCGATGATTAATATTTGGGCCGTGTTCATTATACCTTATATTACATCATTATGTCGTCACAGATTTGAAGTTGTACTGCATTTCTCATACACTATTACAATTTAAATTCCAGTTATTTTAGATTAACTTGAACACTCTATACATCAAAATAAGACAACGCAAAAGTACAGACGTAACCAAGACTGTATCTTCTAGGAAAGTCTAATCAGTTTCAAAGGCACTAAATGGCTTGCTTGGCATCAATAAAGGTGTACTTTAAAGTGCATTACCAGAGTTACTACTACACTGATGTAGGAGGTACTATTTAAGGCTGCAAGTGTAAATGAATACTAAGAATAGCAGCCTGGGAGGAAATTCCCTGCATGGGATTTGTCTCTGCTTTAGTTTAGACCAGAGGATGAGGACGAGTCTATTATGAGAGAGTGAAAACACACACACAATGATTGAAAGAAGGAATATTAAAAAATGTGGCTCAAGTCTTCAGAATTGTATGTCATTTTGATAATGTAGAAAAATATATTTGTAATTATTTGTAGACATTTAACTTAATACAATCTTCCCCGGATGTCCTTAGTCACCATAACTTCATTTGAGATAATAATTGTCTTATTGTCCGCACCGTCACTTTGAATTAAACAGTTTGTGTTGGTTCATTGTATTTGTTCTTTAAAAGCTAACCTCACAAGGAATGAAAATGAACCATAAACTCTACGATTAATATTATATCTGTCCCTGCAGAATGATCATAATGTAAACTTAATAAGGCCAGAGTTGCTGTGCTTTTTTCCAACAGGAAACACACTTTCAAATGTGAATTATGAGACAGATATTCACTCTCCCAGTCTGAGTGTGTGTATTTATGAATTGCAACTGGTGGTTTTTGCACCCTGAGCTCTGTAGGTGTCACTCTAACTCTGTGAGCAGCCACCTGTTGCTCTGCCTCACTTCTTTCTGTCTTCAGTGCTGAGCTCTAAATCATAATGACTGCAGGGGAAAATGTAACTTTGAATAATACAATTAAACAAATACTACAAACAAAGTGTGTGTGTGTAGGGGGGCGGGGGCGGGGGCGCATTTGATCTTTAAGGAATAAGGAATACGCAAGAAAAGGCCATTTGACACAAGGCAATTTAAAGTGCTTCAGAGGGGAAAATAAATATATTAAACAAGATGTTACAGAAACATTACAATTGCAGTAAAATAAATAAGATTCATAACTTATGTGTAATCATGTCATTTATTTTATTTTCAAATGAAATGTCTTTCTCCTTTACAAAAGTGTATTTGCTTGTTTCTCGTTGTCAATGAGAAAACTTCAAGTATTCATCCACAGATTTCCACAGGTTTGAATAAGTGTATATATATATACAAAAATATATATTTATTAACTGTTGCTTATTGCGAGCTAAAGAAACAAACTGTAGATTCTGTGTGTAAAGGAAACTTTGAGTAAAATGAATATCTTAATTAAATTATTTAAATTGAACTGTGTCTGTAAATATTAGGAATCATAAGTCATGGTGCAAAAAACAAAATGTGAACTAGTGTGAATACCCTATGTTCTTAAATAATGTTCCTTATTTTGTTTAATAGTGAAGGATAGATGCACAATTTAAGGACATCTCAGAACTTGATTGTTATAAATTAATTTGTAGTAAAAATGTCTAAATCATTATTGATGAGTTGTTTGAATGTTCCTTTGTGGTTAGCTTAATGATGGTTGAAAGGATGATACTTTTTGTTTCACTTCCACGGTCGATTGTTGATTAAATTCGATGTTTTGTTTATGTTTGTTGTGGTGCTTATGCTGATGCTAATGAGTATCCCAATAAAAAGAGAAGAAGACATTTTAGATATCAGTTGTTTTTTTCCAGCCCTTTTTTTACAAGAATAAAAACATCTTTATTTTCTCTGCTCGTGCCAGACTAAACTCTAATCTCTGTGTTAGATAAAAGAAGACATCACTGCAGCCACTGTACGCCTGAACCAAATCCCCCAGACAGCCTGTCAGCGTCGTTGGCATTTGCCCGTCTCGGAGTGATGATGTCAGAGGGGAAGCCGTCTGCTGCACCGGGCACAAAGTGGCACAGACTGATCAGCGTCTGCAGGTCGTGAAGGAGAGGAAGCGGGGGGGGGCACACAGGGGGCACTGTCTGCAGCTGAACACACACACACACACACACACACACACACACACACACACACACACACACACACACACACGCTCAGAGGAGGAGAGTAACCAAGTACATTTACTCAAGAAAAGTGAGCAAATTAGCTGTAAATATGTACTTTAGTGACAATTAGAAATAACCTTTCTTGGGTATTTTCCTTTGATGACTCTTTAACATCACTACATTTTAAAGGGAAGTATATTTTCTACTTTGCTACATTTATTTTACAACTTTCGTTACTCGAAAATTAAGATTTTTGCTTATAAAAGGTTAGGGTTAGGGTTTGACTTTATAACACGTGATATGTAGTTTTAAATTAAACTAGCCAAACGTTTATACAAGAACAGCTTGGTCGATAAATCAGCTGTCCAATTTTGAGATAAGTTTTTGGAGAATAGAATATTTAAAAAACAATCTCATTTATTTGGAATGATTTAGACTTTTTTGTATCTCTAAAAAAATATATTGAGTTATTTTACGTTTAATATTTCACTATATTTAGCTGATTATACTTGCTTACTTTGACTTTTTGTACAACTCTAATGAAGGAGGAGTTGTAGCATAGTATTTCTACAGGTGGTTTTTCTTAAGCAAAGGATCTGAATACTTCCATCACTGCAGCTGATAGAGCCGTCTGCGAGTTAACAGCGTAAATCACGATCCTTTTCTTTGTTACAAGAAATTATTTCATCACCTCTCGCTCTTTGAAACCCAAACTTGCTGGACGTTTAGTCGCCTCACCTTGATTGCTGCTTATTTTCTCTTCAATAAGTGTCAGAGCCAATTTGTCCTTATCAGTGTGGAACATCATTTGACAACAATTACCTGATTGCTCGAAACACACTCTTATATCTCCTGAATGCTGGCTTTAAATGCAATCATTTCTGATTTAAATTATAATGATCTTAAATTTACATCCTAATTTCTATTTCTCACATTTGAACGAGCTACAACATTGTCAATAAATTAGGATGTTTCTCCCAGAAGAGAGCAGGCATCTGATTAATAATATACACAAATATGCTTTATGTTCAACCAGTGAGGAGGCTGTAAATATGGCTGTCTGTGAGTCAGTAAAGGCAGAGGTCCCGTATCCATTCACAGCTTTATTGGTGATAGGTAGACTTATAAATGATAAAACATACATGTCTTTGTTTGTTTTAATAATAAAAAAATCTTCTTCTTTCCACAATTCTTGTATTTCCCGCACCATCACACCGTTTCTCTTCCCACAAGGTTACGGTTTTAGAAAAATCTGAAGAACTGAACAAAATGAAAAAGCAGCGAAAATACAAAAACAAGGTCAAAGGGGAAGATGGGGTGATACCAGACATGAAGAAAATCTGAATTCAGCACCAAGGCCTCATCTAACCCCCCCCCCCTTTTTTATTATCCTCCCTCCTCTATATACTCTTTATCTTATTTTTTCGGCTAAGCTTGCATTTTGTCTCTCTTTCCCTTTTATAGTATCCACGTTTTCGTCTTTTCAAAAATGTCCCTCCTCTTAATGTTTTTACCACTTGTTCTTCCTTGAATCCATTTGCTTCTTCAATATTTTCATCATCTGTCTCCCTCCAGCATCCCCTCCTAAATGTTCCTATCCATTCCTATTTTCCTCCTACCTCAGCTTTAATTCACTCTTCATCTTTTTCCCTCCTCCTCCTCTCTGTGCAGCTGGTGAGGCCCTTCCATTAGTCCTGACATGCAGAGGCACTGATTCTGTAAAGGTCGTGATCTCTCGCAGCGGGCTTCGCCAGGGCTTAGTCCTACACACTCACACATCTGCGTGCCCCGGGATGCCCACTCCATGCATAACTCACCCTTTACACAACACACACACACACACACACACACACACACACACACACACACACACACACACACACACACACACACACACACACACACACACACACACACACACACACACACTGGCCGGCACAGACACACACTCACATCTGCAGAACCAGAATTCCTTTATTAGTCCCGCAGCGGGGAAATGTACGACGGCATGTTTATTATAGAGAAAAAGTACATATGGGAAATCCTTCTTTTTTTTTTTAAAGACAGATAAGTATCCATCGCTAAAATAATAATAGTAGCAGCATTTAAATAGTTAAGCGACCATAAGGTTTGAGATACTATAAGAGTTTATACAAACACTGACATGCACATAAGTGGATATACACACACATGCACGCTCAGATTCACACACACACACACACACACACACACACACACACACACACACACACACACACACACACACACACACACACACACACACACACACACACACACACATCCGTGGCGGCCTGCTTTCATGGTGCTGACAAGAATGAACCCCTCCCTCAAAAGCACCAACTGACTGCACAGCTGCTGTGGTTATAAGTGTGTGTGTGTGTGTGTGTGTGTGTGTGTGTGTGTGTGTGTGTGTGTGTGTGTGTGTGTGTGTTTGATCAGATGTGGGAGAAATCCTGCTTAATTGGGCTGCTGCAGGCTTGGGAAAGACCCACAGTCACTCTCTTTTCTCACCCCTCTCTCTCCCTGTCTCTCTTTGTCTTCCACCTGTACTCTTTATTCTGCTGCGTCTCTCTGATCAACAGTAGCAGTTTTACACTATGCTGCACTGCTGCAGTGGATACAGGTGTGCTTCGAGAATTCACTCAAATGTAACAAGAAGAGGGGGAGTAAAAGCCTGAAGGCAAATTACTGATCATTATTCATCACTTAAGACGTTTACAGCAAACAAGCGTTAATGTTTAGCCACAGTCATCAGGTGTGAGTTGTGTGAATGTCAAGCAGAGGGTCATGTGAAAGAGAATGAAACTAAAAAATGTTATTCCACAACAATAATCCTTAAAGCCAGTCAATCTAGTCAAATATGGTCTCACATAGCCTACTTGCACCCAGCGGTCCATCTGCAAACACATTTGTGAATGAACCCTACATTTACAGATTTTCACCCTGAAAACCAATTTTCCATCCCCTCCCCCCTTTTTCCCTCTCAGTACACGTCTTCATCTCATTTTATCACTGTTTTCCCCCACTGAACATTTCCCCGTCATCCGCTCGTCTCTTAGTCATCTGTCCCCTCATCGTTTCCTCCCCCACGACTCCCTCCTCCCGCTCTTAGCCGCTCGCTGCTCACTGTAACTGGCAACTTTGCTTCTCTTCCCTTTTGTGGTTTGCACAAAGGGGGCCAGTGCCCTCTCGCAGGCTATGTTACAGGCTGTCACATGAGGCGGACACTCTGGGACGGCCCAGCGTTATCTGCTGTGACAACTCAGATTACTTCCACAGACTCCCATCTGATCAGCACATCCAATTCAATTAGTGGCAATTAGTCCTGGTCCCCCCAAGTGTCTTTGAGCAACTCGCTCAACCTGGCAGGCTGGCTGGTGAACAACTTTGGAGCGACTTGTAGCTCCCCCCCTTCATCCCCCAATTACCCTCACACACACACACACAATGACTCATTCACACATTCATACTCATATTCACCGCCAGAGCACATATTCAAAGTGACACATCACATAGAGAGCGGAGTTTTCGGCACATAAACTCCCACACATTCAACTCAGCAGCAACACAGAGGGACGTGCATGAATGCGATGCACAATATGTGGCTAAAGAACCACACAAAGAAAATTAGAGCAGCTATAATCAACATTTTTCTAATAACAAAGGATCAAATGACTACACATAATAGGGTGTTACTATGAACAACAAAAAACAGATTTTTAACTTTGCAGTTCTTCCTTGATGGAGCGTTTATCGCCTTTTCGTTGTTTTAGTTTTCTATCCTGCAACTTTACAGCAGCAGCCATTCTGAGCAATAAAGCTTTAAAAAAGAAAAGCACCAAAGAGTGGCGTGAACATTTAAAAGAATATAGGAGTGGTAAGCAGCTGAATAGAGAGATATGTGGTGGAGACCAAAACAGAGCATAGAGAAATATTGGACCTACAATAGTGTGATTGACCAGAAAATCGTATTCAATAGGCTATACATTTTAATGACGTGTGGCCAGAAAAATCTGTAACTGCAGGTCTTTCACGTACAGTTTTGTTTGGTGTTTCTCAACATTTTGGATCATTACCCATTAAAACAGTCCCTTGTAACCAAGCATCATTGAAATGGTCCTGTTTCTTAAATGATTTTAAGCTGCATCAAGACATCAAATCATCCAATTCAAAACATTTGTGAACCAGAAATGTCTGCTTTTATCTCCAATTATGATCTGTTGACCTCTCAAGTTCATCTTGGGAACCCCTTGTAAAGGTCAGGAGCCACAGGTGGTTATAAGCAATTCAAACAAAAAAGCAAACACATTTAAACAACAGAGAGAAACTGCTAGGAATTGAATCACTTTGCACTGACGCCCTCTGGTTTGTTAACCACATTTCTGTGTCACCCCCCTCCTTCCCTCAAACTCACCCCTTACCTCACTCGCCCTCACCCCCCTTTACTGTGGGCCGCGCACACCTGGCCTTCGCAAATTAGGGCCCTGCCAGCGAGCGGAGAGAAAAGCGGGACGCATGGTGGAACAAGGGGAGGGAGAGGGGGGAGTTTTGGTCTTTCAGCATTCCGATGGAGCAAAAAGTTAATGACGGCTCTATTGTGTTGTGAGAAAGCTGGCCGGAGGAGAAGTGTTACAGGGAATCATGGCCTGTGCCAGTGAGCAGTGACAAAAGGGGGCCGTCCAAAAGCATGCATTGAGTTTTTACCGTGTTTATATCGCTTACATGTCGCGCTGAAAAAGCTCACTCAATCATCCTCGCTGCTGAAACAATGCAATTTTGGCAATGCAATGCAAGGCGGCAAATAATGAGAGGACTTTGTTTTCCTGACACATGAAGAAAGGCCGTATGGGGTTTTTAGACATCAGAATAAGAAATGCTTTAATGTTCAGTTTTGTGAATGTTTTTTTATCCAATCATTTTCTTGCTTCTTAACTCCCTCTCTGTTCATAAAAAGCCGCCCTAACACGCCCGCCTTCCGCACAGGCCTTAATGCATGCTGACAGCTTCCCTCCGTAATTGGTGATCACACCCAGATGGATGGTTCCTTAATTTGCTGTTCCCAATAAAGCCAGGCAGCTCAAGGGAAGAGGGGCAGCAGGGGGAGTCGAGCTGTGAGGTGGTGAGGGGGGATCTTTGATTTGTTGGATATAGATACAAGAGCAGTAAACACCCTAGGCTTCGGGCCCGACAGTTTGACCAGGCTTTTGTTCACACGTCCGTTGAAAAGCAGAGTCGCCCCCTCCTTTTCCCTCTGCCCCCTCCTTCTCTCCCCTTCCTCTTCCCAAATAATCCCGTTGTGATCCCCTCCTGTCCCACTCACCCTCTGTTCGCGGCCCGGAAATGCTCTGCAGGAGCATGAAGGAGTGTGTGGGCGTCCTGTGTTTGGAGGGGAGGGCAGGACAAGGAAATTATCTCTTCTGTGCATGTGTGTCTTTCCCTTTTCATTGACTAAACGGATTGCTGCAGATCGACTGAATGAATGTAGGCAAAGAAACAAAGTGAAGTTCCAGAGGTTATAGGTTACGGTCCAAGGGAGAAACCTCAATTAATGTGTGGTCGTTTCGGCTCTATTAGGGAGGACTGAAATAAACCGATGGACTGGGACGAGGTTGAGACCCCCTGTTACTAATGAGGGAAACCTGCAGTGACCCAGGGGGGCAGAGGGTCAAGCCAAGGTTGATCATGGGATGATCCAAGGTGTAAAACCAAAATGTAAAAGTTAAAAGTGTAAATATGCTGCTTATTTAATTATGTAAAATGTCCTAAAATAAAACAGTTTTTGACAAATTATCCCCTTAGCATATACGATTGTAGGCTATATCAGGGGCGGACTGGGACTAAAAATCGGCCCACTTCGGTACCGATAGTAAATTGTCAAAGCGGGGGGGGGCCTAGTGACTCATCCGAGCCGCCAGGCCGGCCCTGACCAATTGCTGGGGGGGGGGGGCTAGTGAGTCATCCGACCGGCCAGGGCCGGCCCTGACCAATTTGCTGCCCTAAGCAAGATTTTAGCCGGCACCCCCCCCCCCCCCCCCAAAGATATGGACACAAGAGTAGCAGAATTTATTTGTTTCCTCCCCATTTGAACATTATTTATCATTTAAGTGGGGGGTGACCTAACCGCCTCGGTACTGCAAGTAAATACCGCTAGTATATTGTCAACGGGGGGGGGGCTAGTGATTTATCCGACCGGTCCACATTGTCCGACCGGCCCACTTCAGTAACGGCCAATCGTGATTCCAAGATATTGTCACAGTTTTTCACCATACTGAAAGCTTTTTCTCTTGCAGGCAATTTTACTTTTACTCTTAAAAGAACAGTGAATACAGCTCAACACTAAAATACAAGAACAATGTACGTTAGCTAGCATTCGACCTTGAACCTGTTAGCTTTTAGCCTCAGTGGCTGTATCATGTTTCTTTCCAGCTATCGAATTCCCGTTTAAGACACTTTAACATGATACTAGTTTTTGAAACAAGTAGATAAAAGCACTGAAAAATGTGCTGCATAAGTAATTATTTGCCAAATGAATGGACTTAGCGAAATATAAAACAAGCTAGCGACAGCTAACTATATCTGCTAGACTTTGTTATCTTCTGCAGGGATCCTGGTAGCAAAGATTAATAAAGTTGCTGGGGAAGCACAAAAAGACATGCCAATGACACATAAATATAGCTAAAGCACACATAACACAAACAATGAAGGGAGCTGATGAAATTCCTGACCAAGATGAAAAGACAAGAACTCAAAAGCTATAGAAATGAATCTATAGCGAAGGGACACAAATATCCTCAGAAAACTTAATTTATTTGAGACAAGTGCTCTTAAAGCTTTTTCAATGAGACACTCAAGACTCCAGTGCAGAAACAAGTGACATCTACACGTACAAGGACATAGACACTCTCTTTTCAAAGATTGCCTTGTACAAAACATTAACTACTTTATTTTCTCTCCTCTTGCTTTTATAAGGAATGCCATATTTTTCATCCCACTGCACTCATCGTCACCTTACCTGTTATATAAAAGGACGTTTCTTGTGCCGTTTTAAATAACATTCTCAGAGCTGCCGAATATGTAATTAGCTATTGTTGGTTTGCCTTGTCAGTTCAGAGAGTCTTCAAGTATGTGATGATGATAGAATATAAGAAGGGTTCTGCACAAAACCTTGCATTCATTAGTGGAGGAAGCACTTGGTTGTGCATTAGCACTGTGCATAAACCTAGTCTTGGAGTGAGAGGAACAAAGCGAAAGAGATTACAGTGGATTTAAAAGCAGAAATCATCAAGTTTTCTAAAAGGGGAGTCCAAGGTTTTGAAACTGTTTGTGATGGTAAATGTTGAAAGATCATTGAGATCAGGTGCATTGTGCCCCTGGAGACAAACGAAGGTGCCATGCTGTGTCCTTGAGGTTTGATCACTTTCTGAAAACCAACTGACCTAACTGGGGAAGATAAACCAAGGAATGTCCGTATTTACAAAAGCAGCTTTGTAACCAAGGCCAGAGTCAATCTGCAGCTCTGTCCAGTGATTCGCAAGCACAACACAAAACAACGCTGGAATGTTCTTGAAGCAGCCGCTGCTTGTTTCCTATCATATGAATGCACGTCTAACTGTCATGAATGGTGAGGTGAAAAGGTGATGCAAACGTGTTGCCTTTGGGTGCACAGAAAAAATAGGACAGGAGGGGGAAAAGTGTCCTTGAATACAAAAGAAAAGTGTAAATTGTAAAGGCCATTTAGGTAGTAGAGCCATAGTCAAGAGTGAAAACAGGAGACCTCGCCCGCTGTTACACCAATGCTCAGGTTTATTGTGCGGAAGGTTAAAAAACAATTTGTATTTCCTACTCTTTGTATGCAGAGGCATTCATGAAAGGTTGAGAAATTGAAAGCGGGACATTGTAATGACACAGTGACACAAAGCACAACAATGATAGGTCCCAGAAAAGTATTCAAATGCCTGTTTGTCCACATGTTTGACCCATGTTAGGCCTTGAGTGTGCAGATGGGACTCAAAATATGCTTTAAAAAAAACGTTTTTGTGTTGCACAACAAATATTAAGTGCAAAGAATACTTAGCACTATGAAAGCATCATTTTCTAATAAAATGGTGTATTGTTTAAAATCTTAACCTGATGATGATATTGACTTTGATGCAATCTGTATCCGCAGAGTGTTAAAGCTGTTTGAACTTATATAAAGCATGAACAAAACCAGAAGCCTGAAACTGATGCAGCTAAATGCTATTCAGTTGTCATACATGTTGGAGTTGAACCTGTCCAAATGTTGTATATTGAAAATGGACTTACATCGAAATCTGTTGGTTGTTCTTGAAATGTATTTTTATAATTTTTTTAAAGTCCGTGAGCTTGGTGTTGAGAAAGGTTAGGGTTGTTTAATAATATAAATGTATTAGATTGTAATGCACACATTTCCTCGCCTTTCTGCCTCTTTCATCGTCTCACATCATTACTTTACATAGTTTAAAAAAACATTTTCTAAAGCCAGTCGTTTCCTCCAAGTTTCTCGTGTCGGTTTGGTTCTCACAGGAATGCAGCTGTGAATCTTTTTCGACGAGCTTAAGCCCGACTCTTGTGTGAATCGTGTCAAAACACGCAGACATCACTTAGTCCACGAGAGCTGAGAGAGGCAGGCGGGCCGGGGGTCTCCGCTGAGCTGTCCGGCCCTTAAGGTCACCTGGCAATTAACCTCTGACCGGGCAGCATGTCCCGCCTCCATTTCCTTACGTGTTGTTTCACACTTTACTTGCATATACACTCTTTTTGGACACTTCTTAAAGAAGTTAGGGCACAAAACACTTTCATTTTGCAGTTTTTTTTAACGTTTTTTAACGTTTTCTAAAGACTTTTGGGAGTTTTTATTATGGCAAAAACACACACTGTAAAATGAACGCTCACTGAGGTGGCTCAATATAACAAGGCCAGCTTTTAGTCCATCATTTCGGCTTTTCATTTTCCTCCTGATAACCGCTCTCCTCTCCCTCAAACTAATCCAAACCCTCCCTTTCCTCTCCCCCCCGACTACGCGACCCCTGACCCTACGCACCTCTTTGAATGTCACATGACCGTGCAGGTGTGGAGGGGTCTCGGCCCCGGCCAACCCCCAATTAGTGACCCTAATTAGTGAAGGGGCCCCCCTGATGGGCCGTTGAGCTGCTTTAGAGGAGGAGGAGGAGGAGGAGGAGGAGGAGAGGGGGGAGGAGGAGGAGGAGGAGGGGGAGGTCGGGAGGAAAGTGATGCATTCCTAAAGGTCTGTGGACCCTCCAGAATCACACACAAACACATACGGTGGTTATTAAAAGAAAAAACACGGAGCTGAGAGTTCATTTGTCGAAGCACAACAAACAGCGACTGAGTGCTGATGTGAAAGTGATCCGGAGTTTTAACACGAGACCGGAGGAAGCAGCCGCACACACGACGTATTCAAAGCACCTGTTTCATTCTTATATACCTAGTTTTGTAAAAATAAAAAAAATCATAATTGAGTAAATTAGATTTGTTTATTTTGGTAAATATATTTATTTTGGAAATAATAAGTGCTACATTCTTATCCTGTGTCCCCATGTTAATTATTTTGTACCTATAGTTATTGAAACTGAGTATAAACACTAATTGAATAACATAATACAATGTCGATGTCTGCAGCTAAGGACTTTTTTAAGTGTCTCTTAATGTACAGTATTTGTCAACAATTATTAATTTCATTTAAAACAGACTTATTTTACTCTATATGTTATTCTCACAATTACATTAATAAACCCAAGATTATATAATTTTGAGATGAATGCTAAATGAACTCAAAATAAAGTGTTTCTGCCACCCCTTATTAGATGCTAACTGCCCAAAAAAAGCATTTAATGTGTTTTTACATCAAAATGCATCATTTAAAATGACATGGATTTATTAACCTCATCCATCATATCAACTGCACTTGATTTAGAGATATTGCATTATTTGTTGCAGGGTTTAAGTGGTTGCAGGAATGATAGATATGATGGTGTTATCGAAATATAAACAAACATTCCTGCTGTTTTCTACCAAACTGATGCAATCCATGCAAGTTATGTACAATGAAATATGGATTCAAATGTACACTGATATAGTTCTGTCATTAGACCTACTGAAAGTGATTGTTTTTTAAGCTTAAACTGAATTGTTTGGTTGGTTTATTCTGTTACATTTGATTCAATAAATAAAAACAAAAAAAGGAAATAGGCAAAAAAGTACGTTCGTTGATGATTAAGATTTATTTATTATTATTTAGAGAGATTATTAATCCGTTCCGGCTGCCTTTAAGTCAATTGAACATGTTTGCATTTTCAGCCAAACAAAATAAATAGTCCAAATAATCATTGGAAATGCAGAAATAATGTATATATTTTTTCATTAAATTTCCAAATTAAACGCCCATTTTTTTTTAAATGCCTTCGCCTAGAATAATAATTAGATATCAAATACTTCATCACAGATTCTGCTACATATATTTAAAAAGAATATATTACTTTTGACATTATTTAGTTTTTACCATGACAATTAAGATATATTTTCCTCCCTGGTTAGCTGCGAACACAACGTGAAATCAGGTTCCAAATTGTATTGCTTATTACGGCAGCTATGACAAATTAAAACCTCCATCAAAAACCGTATTAATTGAGTTGCAGCAATGGAGGCTGTTTACCGCCACAGCTCCTTCCTCTCCTTCCTCTCCTCCCTCCTCTCCTCCCTCCTCTCCTCCCCTCCCTGCCTCCTCCTTCCCCTCCTCCCCTCCTCTACAACAGGCCACCCATCTGGTCTCCTTTCTGCTGGACCCTCTCGCCTTTTCCTCACTCAAATAAAAGGTGCCAATCACTATAATTGGCACCCTGCAGATCAATTGTCCCAGCCTCAGAGAAATGCCCCTCGCTGAAGTCTGGGGGATACGCTGAGAGTAGTGTGTTACCTTTACAGCTTAGTCCTTCTGTCTTTTGTTTATCCTGCATTTGACACGTCGTTCGGAGAGTTTGGGTAGGACATTATTAAAGAGGGAATTAGCTGACACTTAAGGTTTTTAAATCAGTTAGCTGTTGTCTTTTCAACAAAGACTTTAGAGCGGTCTATGTGACAACCTATGGAGACTCAAAGTGTTCAGTATTTTAAAAGAGGTGGAAGAAATACTCAGGTATTTCACTTATACAGTAGCAATACCTGTAGGTAAATAAAGTAAAAGCCTTGCAATCAGAACTTCCCTTTAGTACACTACAAGTAGAACGGTCAAAGTATACAAAAAAGTTCAATTACACATGATGCAGAAAGGCCTATTTTCGGCCTACTGGATTATAACCTGTGAGGCATCAATCACATAATAAATGTTCCAATCAATCAATAAAGATTGATCTTAATGGATAAAAACATCATATTTATTTATTGATTTTAATATTGTTCTATTCTGAGACTGCAAAGTAGAGCTTTTAATGTGTAAGGGGGAATAGTATCTTTAGATTTAATATAAGGAATGTGGATTTATGTATGTTTAAATAACAGCTATATACAGATTACTTACTGTATTTATTTGATCAAAAGTGAAAAGCTGTCACAGATACAAAATAAATTAAATATTTAAATGTTGTTTTTGTTGTGTGAAAAAAAAGAAGTAATAATCAATCTGCTGAATTTTGCAGTTAACAAAAGTGAATAGTCTAATTAGGCATCAAATTACAACCTGACGTTTATGTTTTGTTAATATTTGGGGAAATGGCATTCTACTTGAATCTGGCAGGATTCAATACGGATGAAATTGTATAATTAAAGTGGTCAAAACATAGAATTACATGGACCACAAAAGGGCTTTGCATGGGCCTGCAGATTCTTCGATGGACTCAATTAAACGTGTTATTTGACCAGCAGCCCTGTGTCCAAGTTCTTCCAATTACTTTTCGTTCTTCAAAAGTATTTGCTGCTGTCATGAAAATATGAGATGTATTTACCTCTAACATTGAGCAGAATCGCCCACATCATTCCACTTTTTGTGTATTTTCATCCAATTAATGACCCAAGGGCGCATTAATTCACGTCTTTGTGCACCACCATCCAAACCAGAAGAGAATTCAAAGTCTTCATAGGCCTCCACAAAGAGACCTGAAAAGGTGAAATGTCCACTACCTTGATGTTTCTGCCACGCTAATGGAAAGGACCAATAAGCCAAGGTTTTTGATAAATATGCGAGTGAGCAAAGGCCTTCCCAAAATCCTCAGTGAATAGAAATAGTGCAAGCAGATGTGAGTCATGTTTATGTGTTGAAACAGAAACTCATATTTTCACTGAATAACCCTTTAAAAGAAGTATGATTGATTATTCAGTACAGATCATGTTACAAACACACATTTTAGATGCTAGTTTTCGTGTCTTTGAAGCAGAAAGTGAAGAACACAGAACACAGGAGGCAAATTACATAGACATATATTTATATGCATATGAATAAAAATACATATACATATTGTACAATATCTTGGCCGAGCGTGAAAACAGCTCTGTCAGCCCAGAAACAGAAGTAAGCCTCTTTAAATAAGTGCAAAATGTTAATGAGACAAAGAATTGTAAAGCATATATAAAGACTTTTTTTTTTTAATGAATCTTCAGTCGCATTTTGTTTTTTCCTGTTAAAGTCACATGGAGCGGACATGGAGATAACTTGTGCAAAGACCCATTTATATATATTCATATATAAATTTATATCTATGTACATAGAGTTTGTTCATCATAAGTAGTAGATGGTGCCATTAGCTTGACATTAAGTAACTTTTACTGCTTAAAAGAAAGGAAGTTAAGGCCTATGCAGGACCTTGGCTGTGCATAAAGGGAAAATAAAATAAAAGGAACATTTCCACACAATCTCAAAAGGACTTTACCCAACAGAAAAACCCACGATGCAGTAGTGAGAAGGCCCACTATGCTTCTGAGATGGTGGTAAACAAGTGCAAGATGTCAAAAGCAACACTTCCACTCAGCTGGATTACGGACAAACAAAACAAAAAAGGCTTTGTTTAAGCGGCAGGGCTCTCACATCCCTCTCCTATAGCTGCTCGTCGCCGTGAATGAGCGTACAATACAGTAACTGCAGATTTACATTACAAAACACCACCGTACAGTGACAGAACATGAGTCAGTGCTGATTCTGAATGGATGGAAATGTCTTCTGTAACCACAAACTCCTCTACCGTCACAAATAACAGAAAATGGGATCATTAAGAAGAGTTTGTTGTAGAGCCCCTCTTTTCCTAGTACAGCTCTAAATCATGCAACACGAAAATAAATATTCCAGTAAAAAAACGTGACTGTTTTGCTTACAGGAAAGCATGAAGCAAAACGCCCCTCTGGTGAGTGAAAGGGAGAAAAGGGAAGGTTTGTGAAAGGATACAGCGGCCTTACATGAGAAAGCAGCCTCCTGACCTCTCAGCTCCATCGCTCTGCTGAATATTTCATGCCACAGCGTGTGAATTATGGATAGTGCTTATAGAAAAGAATACAGCACAAGTGGACCGCCGCAAAGAGCCCGGGAGGATAACAGGGGTTTTCGCAGTACTGCTGGGGCCTCAACACAACAATAACAAATCACCTGCTATCCCGGCACTACACGGGTGCAAAAAGGCCGCCAGACAGAGGTTTTCTTTCATAAGCTGAGGTCAAAACCTTCCCATGCATTTACCTGCAGCTGGAAACACACTTTAGACCTGGCTTTTACTCGTGAGCAGCTTTTTAAATTGATGTCACAACAGTGGTCGCTTTTTCTTTAAATAGGTGTCGAGCCACCTACAGCGAGCACATATTAAACCTCACAATGAGAAGACATGAATGGGTAGTAAGAGGTGGAAAGGAGAAGCAGCTGACAGAAGTTGTGAAAAGAGCTGAGAACTCATCTGACACAAACAGATTGAGGGCAGACTGTGGGGAATTGCAGGCGAGATTTGATTTTCTTTGGACAACAAGGAAACATGGCATCATATGGGAAAAATACAGCTGATGTATGTGGGGGGTCTCGGAGGGGGCTGTTTTCTGAACCTGGAGTCAATTTAGGTTCGGGAGGATCACCAAGTGTCGAGTCTCACTAAAGCTGGGATTTTTCAATAAGGAGAAAATGGGGGGCACATACATGAGGATGTATAAAAACCTACAAACATAAAGTGCTTTCAATGGGGGGGGGCAAGCAGGAGGGCCAAAAGTCTAAAGAGAGGGAAACATGGCGCAAACACAAATAAAGAAAAATAAAATATATTATTGAAAATATTTAAGATGCTGCAATGTAAGCAGACCGTTAGTCTCCTGTGTAAAAATACATTTCTTGTGATTATGGATATGACCTGATGAGACAGTACTTCTGATAGCTGTGATGTTGCAAACCATAAAATGGGCAACTTAAATAAAAGAAAATGTGAAAATGTGGGATTTACATTTTTTTTCCTCAGAGGTTGTTGTGGTTAATTGTCATATATGAGAAAGAATATAAAGATAATTGTATTTTTTTGTAGCTGGAACTAGAAAATGTGTGGATTTAGCTTGACATATGAACACGGCCTACACACGTTTGGTTCTGTAAATACAATAATTGTTCAAAAAGTGGGACAGATGTTATAAAAACCTAGACTTGAGTCTGATTTAACGGTCAAAATCAATCAAAAACTGTACATTTGGGCTCAAAGGTCATCTCAGTTTGACCTTGACTTGCTTCAGTGGTTGGAGGACACACACCTCCAAAGCTTGGTCCATAAATGCTTTGGCAGAGTCTCACCAGCTTCCTCACACACTTATCCTTCTTAATGTTCTTTTATATTAAAACTATGGGATCTAGATATGTGAGTTTTGCACCATTTGTCCAGATCCTACCACATTATTTCATACACAAACACAACCAAATAAAGAATTTACATAAAACTACTGCTGGACACCAAAGAGACTGATATTTAAATGCTACGATTCTTTTTTTTTTTTTTCAGTGTTTCTTCCATATTGTGATAGCACATTAACTCAAATCAAACATGGCCACTTGTACGGGAATATGTACTGAAATGTGTACAAACTGCTTTCTTTGAATTATCGCTCCTCTTATTCAGACGCTGATTCAGTCTGAACTATCCATGTCAAGTATTTTTTTTTTTTCCTGAACAGTAAAATTAAGGCCTGTATAGAGAGAGAAAACCACACACACAAACTCACTGGACACAAAGTGAAGAGTCACTGAAACCACTGCAAAGAGAGCGGGGATAAAACATCTGTCTGTCAGGGTTCACGCAACACACACACGGCATTTCCTGCAAAAATTCACACGTTTTTTTTTTTATGTGGGAGAGTCTCCGTCACATCACGTCCATCCCGCCATCTTTTCACCATTTTGTGTCAACAGTGGAACAAAATGGTGCCGCATAGATCACATGATCCAGGTTGTTTTCTTTCCCCCCAAATCTGCTGAAAGTCAAGAGTTAAAACAGATTTGAGGGGTGGAGGTCTGAGGACGAGTCTCCAGGTGTCGCAGGACTTAAGAAACCGTCTTCTTCCCGCCATGATCCGCCTCCTTCCTGTCCAGCCGCATGTACGGCTCAAAAGCTGAAGAACCGCACCCGTAGACGGATGTCAGTTCGTGGTGGGCGCCCCCCAGCAGCGGCATGGAGAAGCAGAGGGAGTGATGGGAGGGGACGCCCAGGCGGGGTGAGGGGGGTGTGCCGCCCAGCGAGGGCAGCGACAGCCCGAAAGTCCCCCCTGCGAGGGAGGAGGGCGGAGTGCCCATCCCCTGAGAGGTGGAGGATCCGCCCGGGCTGCTCAGCAGGGAGCCGTTGGAGGGGTGGGGCCCCAGGAGGGAGTTGTGCGGCGGGATGGGGCCCGAGAGGAGCCGGCCCTGCTCCAGGAGCCGCAGGATGTTACAGGTGGCCAAGGACTCGTTGGAGGAGGAGGAGCGTTTGTCCGAGTCCTTCGTGGTGTCCTTCTTCTGTTTGGTCCGGCGGTTTTGGAACCAGACCTTGACCTGCAACAAGCGGTGGAGAGGAGAGATTCACGTCAGTATTTTTTTTGTCGCAAACGCACACTTTGTCAGCGGAAAAGTCAATAAAATCGATAAATAGAAGAGAGAATACAGGGAAAAGGGCTGGAACACCAAACAAAACAGAAAACTATATCCTGAGTCTCACTGAGTTTCCGCGTGGCGTGAAGAGATGTCAGTAATACCTTGTCGGGCCATTATCACCTTGTTGTCATATGTGAAGAATTAAATATGTGTGGTGTCTTGTTATGATACAGAATTCAAATGACATGACAACAAGGGAAAAAAGCGTTAGAATCTCTAAATTGAGAGAAAACTTCTCCATACAAGACATTTAGTTCAGTTTGTGTTTTTCCATTCAGTAAATATTCAATTTTGCCCAGTTATTATAAATAAATGATTAAGAATAAGATTTAGAAAGCAATACGTCGGTGTGTTTGAACGTATCTACAATACTTCTGACACCAAACTGCTCAAAGTTACAGCTTCCACTTGCTGAAAGTGTTTCATAACTCGTGAACTTTTCCCCCCCACTTGTGATATTTAACATTTGAACACGCACAAATCACTGATGTCTTACACTAACGCTCCCTGACATTACCTCTTCACATGCCCAAAGGTTGTGACACAGGCTGGAAACACGACTTCTCTGCTTCTCAGTGAACTCCGCCTGCTTCAAGCACATCTAGCTGTAGCATGCTAACGGTGATAGCACGCAGCACCTTAGCAGTAAACCAGTCGAACACGCATACTGAACAAGCTGTAATCCCCTGGCACAGCCCATTGGATCAAATCACTTGTTTTTCTCTGCACATTTGATCATGGTAGCACTTTACCTGCTCTCTCACTTCAAGGCCCTAATGTACATATGGGGGAGGGGCAGTGATATCGAAGCTATGCAGCAAAGAGGGAATATTATCAGTCACGATATGGAGACTGGTATGTGCTAGAGTCTAAATATAGCCATACAGTGAAAACGTTGACTTTAATTAAATGTCCACAGATTTCACAAAAAGTCAACGTTTCAGTTCTTTCAGTGTAGGAGGTGGAGAGCATTTGCAACATGAAACATTTCTGGCTCAAGAAGGTAATAAAAGGTAATATTTTAATTTAAAAAAAAGTCATAATCTGCTCCATCCTCCTCTCTCACGGCAGGTAACTTCCCCCCCCCGGTATGCAGGTTGAGGAAAGCTCGGTGAACTCTGCCTGTCCTTGTTCGCCGTGTTTAATTGATGGGGTGCAGCGTGGCTTTAATTTATAGCGTGTGGGAACGTTCGGGGCTCGGTGGGATGTTGATCGGAAGGCAACGCGGGGTCACGGCAGATCGCTGCACGGAGAGCACCCAGCGAGAGGAATCACACACATCAAAAATGTATGCCATCCTGACCGAGTTTTAATGTGTTTTCAGCGCGGCATGCAGAGAGGTGGCTGATTTTTTGTTGGGCTATTATCATCGTGTTGTCATAAGGGAAGGATGAAATATTTGTAGTGTCTTGTGATGATAGGCTACACAGTTCAAATTAGATGTTAAAAGGGTAAAAAAAGCGTTAAAAACTAGCAAAAAGTCTGTAAATTGAAAGAAATTCGAGGGATTTTGTTATTTTTCTGTTTTCCATGCAGCAACTATTTACATTTTCCCGGTTATTCTTTTAAAATGTATAAAGAATTGTATTTTGAAGATGATTTTTGATAGGTCGGTCTGTGTAGAGGAGTCCTTTATATACAAAAGTTCTTACACCATTGATTTACATTGTTTTCACTATCAAAAAAAGGAATAGTGAAGTAAAGAAATGTTGAAACAAGGCCCGTCATAATGTCTTGTGTACTTCATTAACACTCAATTTAGATTGATATACAACAGATAAAAGCAAGAAAAGGTCACATTGAGCTGAGGAATGGTTATCGGTACATTTGTGGGACTAAAACAATTATCTTTTGGACTCTGGTCCTTCTGGCTGGTTCAACTTAAAATATGCTAAAAAAATATGTTTGTAATGAAGCAAAAAAACTGATGCTTGTTTTAATACAAATCTGTGTTACCAGACACAACAACCATGTTTATTCCTCCTCTATTTTGCAACCATCCTCCCCTGCCCTCTACCTAAGTTCACCCAACACAACATCTAAAGTCGTTACGCACACACCAGACTTTCCATCAGCCTCTTCGCGATTTTCGTAGAATTCAAGTGATCTAATCCCCGATACCTGGTTATCAAAGCACCTTTTGCGCGGTCAGCACCACGTCTAAAAACAACAATGTTACGAAGAGTCTCCTGATTGGTTGACACGAGATTTAGTAGTTGTTGATAGTGTGGTAATCAGGTAATCAGGCCGGCTGGTGGTAACTATAGTATCACTCTAAAAGCTCGGCAGGCAGTTATAGGGGAGCGAGATCCTCGTACTGCCACTGACCACGATGCAAATAATGGGATCGGAGAGCTCAGGGAGGAATGCTGACGCCAGCATGTCTTACTGTAAAGACCAGATGAGGCTGGGAGGGAGGGAGGGAGGGATAGTGGAGATGGAGATAAGAGGGGAGATGGAGGAAGGGAGGGATTATCGGCACAAATGATCTCCGTGAAGCTGCTTCTACATTTCTTCCTCGTTAGCTCACACACTGCCTCTCTGAAACCTCTCTGTGCATTTGACTCATACGCCACCGCCTGCCGAGCACCCACAGCCTTTCAAAAGCTTTCATTTCAGATGAAACTCCCAACCTCTCCCATGTTGTGGGCGGGGCTTAATCTTCACGTGACACTATACTCCCATCCATTGGTGGGGGAGAAAAAAAAAGGAATCTCGCTTGTGTTTCACCGGGGGATTTCATTAGAGGGAGAAAATGATGAGAAGGGAAGAAAGCAAAGCTGCCTTCGATACATCTACAATCCTTTTTAATGGGATCCAGGGTTCAGAGTCGGGGCAGAGATTACAGAGGGAGATCTGGATATGGCGACCTGCATTTGCCCCCGGCCTCGCCCTCTTCACCCCGCCCTGCTGCACTCTGGCCCAAGAGGGCAAGGCCGGGGCATTGGGAGGGGGATCAAGGACTGAAGTGAGGGTGGCAAAACCAAAACTAGTGGACGCATGGTTGTACCCTCATATTGTGATTGCGTTTTAAGGTCAAGCACTTTTTTCTTCAATGTTTTAAAGTCTTTTTTTCTATTTAAGTGTTATTTACTGTATACTGCTTCCATTTAAGAACCAATCCCATGAAAACAGCAACCACACCCTGTCCTGTCCGGGAACATTTATCGACAAAGGCCTCACAAAGATATGGTAACTTTAAAAAAGGTTCAGGTGTTCCCTTATTCCAATGGGTACTGAAGTAAAAAGTGGATTTGTTGGGAACATCACATTTCCAAACATACTATGTAATACAATTCTTTCATATCATCTGGTTTAAACTGGAAATACATTGAATTACGGAAACAAAAAGAGGACAAAATCAGAGCGAGGTGGGACGTCATCGCTCCGGATCAAGGGCCCAAACACAAGGTAGGGGATAGAAATGAGAGGGTGGGGTTAAATGCATGCAGGGTGGGGTAAACTCAAGGTCAGGGAGAGATGATCAGGCCGACATCTATGAAAACACCAGCCAGTCGGGCAGAGGTCAGCCAATCACAGGCCTGCGTTGGGAATCCAGACAGCTGCAAAGAGAGCGACAGGCAAACTGGGCTAGAGGTAGAAAGGTTAAGCCAGATCAAGACCCAGCGTACAGATCCACCGAGGATCCATATGCGTCTATAAAATAAATCAGCTAAGCCCCGACCCACCATGATCCAAGTCACATTTGGAATAAAGAAAATGTGTGCTTGTTTAGACGTTTCTATAATTCTCTCTCGTATATATTTGTCTCTGTTTTTAATCACTTTACTGCAACTCAGCTAAGCGGAACTGGTCTACGCTACGGCCATGGAGCGCATTAACCCAAACATCTAAGGTGATTTAACGCTCGCCGCCATAATGCCCATAATGCTGCACAGATAGGAACGTGGGATTGTGACGGTAAAGTCTTTAAGAAGGACACTTGGTGACAGCCTTTCACACTTTCCATGACCCCTCCAGCAGCTCGCTGCTCCCGCGCTGACCCTGCTCAGACCCCCTGATCCCAGGCATGTGATGAGCCGCAGCACACAATGAAAACTCCTTTCCGGAGAGTTTGTACCAGGCGGACCGGCGGCCATTCATCTGTGTGTAACAGACCAGTGGATACTCAACTAAATCTAACGTACCAATGGCGTTGTATGGGAAGGCCCATCGGACGCCATGATGAAGAAACTTAAACGTAGCGCGCTAACACAATGGCTTACTCAATGTGTGCAATACACATTTACGGATTATACAAAAAACAACATAAGCAATTAAGTATTTTAAAGGTCACCTATTATGCAAAATCCACTTTTTCATGTCTCTTCTACATCAACATGGAAAAAAGATTCTCTTTAAGTCTTTAAAGTCAGAGAATGGCATTTCCTGTCTGGGCCACTAAACGTTGAACAATTCTTCAAATTGTATTCGCCTTTTTTTTTTACTTCTACTTAAAAAATGCTTTTATTTTGAAAAAATATGAAATGTTTGCTTTCAATAGCCATGTAAACAGGTCTGAAGCGAAGGTTTCAGATGACAGAATCTCAGTATCATATATGGGAAATTAAAGGAATGAAATTGTTCGCCTGAATTAAATCTCTGTGCTTTGCAAGCCGACCCAAGTTTTTTATTTTTCCTTAAAATCCATCACCCTTAAGATTTATAAACACTAACGATCACTTCATATGAGACATAAAACCCTGGTTCTGCTCAAGTAATTTTCCACGAAGACTCCATCCATCTCTTCCTCTCCTCATCAACCAAACCTCGACTACATTCACCTGCCTCCCATCTTTTCACTATACTTCCCTCAACAAAATCACCAATACCACCACATACCTAATGTATGTCCTGAGTTGAATGTGCAAATGTGTGCCAATGATGATCTTTGTACATGGGAAAAACACTGAAATGATCTCATCCTGTCTCTCAAATGCATTGGACAAGGTTCAACACTGGCTGAACAACATTTGCTTACAAAAAAAAACAGTATGCATGATGTTCAGAAAAAGACCAGTCAAAAGGATCCATTGTGTTTTTAAACGGAGCAGAATTAGAACTAGTCTCCCAGTTCAAGTATCTTCGAGTCATATTGGACTCGAACTTGACTTTTTCATCCACTAAAAACACACTGGACGCTGCACTAGGTCAGAAACCAGAGGAGACTGTGAAGTCCAACGCAGACGGACCACTTTTGGACAAAATGTCCTCTCCATTAAAGGCAGCTCACTGTGGAATAGCCTCCCAACTGAGATACAGGATTGTCCCACTCTCAATAGATTCAAAGGTCAACTAAAAGAATGGTTGAGAAACAAACAGACGTGCAATCACCGCTAAATGTAACTGTAACGATGCACATTTCCCCTCTGTGGGACTAATAAAGGTATTCTGATTCTGAAATGCACTTTAATACAGGAGTATCTCCTCTTGCACTTTATGCATCGATGCTGCTATATTGTATTGCTGCTATATTTGCTGTATTGTACTGCCATGTCATAAATACTTGTGTATTCTGCTCTTGCTCTTTTTGCATTTCATGTATTTGTATTTGCTATGTTTGTCAATTTTCTTAAATGTTGTAAGTGAAGGACTGCGGATGGAAAGTAGCTCAAAGCTAAATCCGGCATATTTACGCTTGCCACATTTATTGTTGTAAGTGTTCATTAACGTGCAATGTGCCGACCAAATAAACGATTAAAATAAATTAAAAATCATTTTAGCTGACCCCAAAACCTTATCATCTAACTTTGAGCGAATAAAAGCGACGTGGTCCTCCGTCGCTGCAGCACATGTCCAGCCAGGTTCAGCCAGGGGTTAACCCCGTCTTATAGAAGCTGGTAGATATGGCTGACTAATCCTCCTTAGCGCAAAAGCACTTGGGACTGTTTACGAGGCCCGGCTCTTTTTCTCTCCTCTCTCTATCCACCCCTCCCTCCAGCCTTTTACACCCATTCACCAGGTTTAGTTAACAGCCTTCACCTCCTCCCTTCTCATACTGTAATGATAGAGATGTGCAGCACTCGTTCACCGAAGAAATCAGCAGGGGGTTGAATGTGGTCCGTGACTTTTCTTACATGTCACCCCGCAGCCACTGGAATCAACTTTGGCAAAAATAAATAAATAAAAACTGCTGGGTCTTTGGTCTTTTAGGACTCATGTTTGTTTTGTTGTCAGAGATGGAAATAGCAACACAGAGGTCTTAAGAACGGATGATGGTTGCAACATTTAGCTGCCATTTTTTCATTAGTGCATGTTTGCCCCCTTACGTCTAACACTTCATATAATGCATGTCCATCTGTTCCTGATGTTTTTTTCCATGCCGGCATACTTCATTTACTTTGGGCTTTTACTCAGTATAAACTATAATAAATATATATTGAAGTTTTATGTATTTAAATGTCTCCCCTGAATGTGTTTGTGTAATTAGTTAATACATACAGTATGTGATTGTACTAACCACTATATAATAACAATTTGAGTGAATATGACTAAAGATTTGTAAGTTAAAATACATTCCGTTTTTTACAATAAGAATTGAAAGCCAGACTTCCTAAATTAAACATAAACATTTGACATTCCCCTACAACGTATTTTTGGATTAAATACGTCAGGAATTTACTGTATTCTATTTTATGAAACACATGGTTAAGATTTCAATCTCTACTTCAGGTTTGTGAAAGATGCCACACAGGGAATCTGCATTATAGATTTACTGCATGGACGACCTTTGACCACCATGGCAACCCAAGCTCCAAAAGTAAAAACCTCTTGTATCAAATCTTGGATGATGTGGTCCTCCATACGTTTGGAAAATGACTCCTCGCCTTCACACACTCACACACACTTTACTCTGCCAGGAGCTGATGAAACAAGTCAATTCAATCTGACAGAGTGATTAAGGACAACCGCAAATGCGACTTAATTGCCATTATGTCCTCGTGATTATCTAATCAGTTGATTAGATAATCAGAGCCTCGCAGGTTTCTTGACCGTCAGTGAGTGGAACAAAAGGACGATGCTCTCGCTGCAGCTCAGAGAAATGAGGAAGGACTTTGTTTCTTTACATCACCAAACATTTTCTCTGAATGCATAAAGCAGCAAGTGTTTCCCTGTCTGTCTGCGTCCCTTCCTATCTCTTTCTCCATTCTGAGTGTTTGGACAATCCCCGTACTGTGTTGCCTCCTCGCTGCTACATCTGCACAGCGACACGTCATGGCTGGGTCCTCGACGCCCAGACAAGTGGCGAGACACCGGCTGTCTGACTGCCATTGAGAACAATACACACAACGAGGCATTCACTGTACGCAGACACAGAAACACAACTTGTTGTCTACAAAGACACTGATTTCCTACAGTACGTGGTATCAAACGAGCCTATTTTTCTGATTTTCAAGTAAAAAAGCAGAAATGTTATCAGTTTTCAACCTCAGAGTGTAGCCTACTCCTGTGTCCATGTACAACAATGCCTGGACAATTGTACAATCCTTAATTAATAAAAATACATCTAGATTATATTTTGTGTAAATCTGTAACTGGGTATTTAGATTTATCAGGTCATACAAGGGTCAAATAGTTTTAACAGAGGCTTACTCTCTCTGGGATATTCCTCCTGCCAAAGTTCTTATTATAATATGTTTTATAAATAGATTGATTTACAAGAAAATGATTAACATAAGTCATGAAGATCCTTTAGAAGGAAAATACCAGCTCCAACACGTGACCTACAGCCTCCCTCTGTTGCAAGAAGCTAAACCAATATACAAGAAGCATCATTTTTAAGTTTTACACTTTCTAAGAACACTACATAATAAAAATCCACCATTATAGGACGTTTTTTGGTCTTTGCATGGACATTTTTATGGGAATGGTATTCAAACGAAGCTCACATCTGTGCGGCGTTCACTCATCTTTACATTAAAGATTAAACATGATTCCATCAGTGAGCTCCGTCCCATTTGTCGCAGGATTAAGCCCCAGCCCAGACACCATTAAACCCATTGCTTCTCCATGGAAGAGCTGCAAACAACAATGGACTGATACAATGGCAGAGTATACGTCAGCTGCACTCAAACTCAGCACACCGAGGAAGAGCTTAAAGTGACCACACAGCGTGGTGTCCTAAAATCTCCTGAAGTCACACAAATCATCCAAGAGTATATCAAGAAGATGGGAGGAATCACCTACAAATGTATTATCTCAACAAATATTGAGAACAAAGCTCATAATTACTCAAAAAAGTTAGCAAAAAAGTAAAGCTTTCTCTGTGCTCATTTACAGTAAATCCACACACATCTTAATTAACACCCATGATCCTCCTCCACATGCCTTCACAATAAGAGCGGAAGAATCCCAGATCATCCATGTGTGCTATCTGTGAAAATCCACCAGTAAACTGACCAGAAATAAATGAAGAGGCTTTCGTTGTTTTAGGTTACGGTTTCTGTGTGTTCCTCCCCTCCTGCTGTGTTCCGCTGTAGCGGGGAGCCACCTGCCAGATTACTCGGTAACGCGTTACTTCAGCAGTGTGAACGAGATGTACGTTTCATTCTCGCGATGCTGCAGCTATACTAATACCGCAAAATACGTTTATTTGCGCAATTTTGTGGATGCATTTAAGTGTCAAATATCAGAATAGGAAGGAATCATCCTAAAGCAGCATTTCTGTTTCATTAAATTCAGACGGGATTTAATCAAAGGTGGAAGAAAACCCGAGGCTCTTTACTGGAGTAAAAGTAGAATTAATGTCGTCTTAAAATATTGAAACTTCGTATATCTAAAGTAAAAGTGCTGAGTATACCGACTAGCTCCTTTTGAATAACAGTGTTGCAGGATAATAATGATATGTTTTTAAAAGGAAAAACATGTCAAGTCATTTTAATGTTAGTCGTTAGTCTTTAGACATTTTTGTTTTAAATACTGTGTATAATTAATGTATTGTATCACATCATGCGTTTTCATGTAGCCTAAGTAGGTAGTATCTATGAGTGTTTTATGAAAAT
>NW_011338653.1:0-1825 GCF_000735185.1 Notothenia coriiceps
GGGGGCAGCCGCATAGCTCCTCCTGGGGTTTTGGATATAAGCCTATGTTTTCTTTAGACCAGTCTCTTTTTTTCTTCAAACTGACCAGATCCGTGAGATTGGAGGAAGAGCAGGAAGTACTTCCTTTGTATTTGTATTATTACTTTGTGTCATTAAAACAAGATTATTGTTGAACTTGCTTTCTGGTGTTTCTTAATCCCCTCCTTTTTACGAATTTACCCAGCTTACCAAACGACACGCGGAGACGAGGTTGGTTTTAAACATCCTCAATCTCCAACAGTCTACAAAAGTGATGTATGAGTGGTGGGATAAAAACAATGTGACATTGTGAAAGGGGTCTCAGAGAGTGGAGAGCCTACAGAGATGTGTGTTGAACATTTTATTATAACTTTATTTAACCCTGTCAGCCCTTTCGTATGTCTCTCAATATAGAATAAAGAGGTGTTTACTGCTGGATCTGCTTGTACTCAGAATGGTGACATTTCGTTCTAAGCTTTTCAGTAAGTAATACCATATTTAAGATTGTTTTACCATTGATTCCAAATAACGAGAAAGGGAAATTTCAACACTGAACAGATGGACAGCCGTTGTAACTGGTTTGAAACCAGTGCTTTGTGAGGTGGCCAATGCAATAAAGAACAGAGTGCCGAAGCACTCTTTACTCAGACTCACAGACTCTTGCTGAGTGCTTGTACTCTGTTATTGTCAGTTCTTCATGCAGAAAGCTTGTTTGTAATAAAATACTCACAGACAACTTATTGAGTACATTAACTTCATATGAATAGCATCATTTATCTTCTAATCACATTTCTGCATCACAAAAGCTAGATATTTCCCTCGATTTTAGACACCAAAACTAAGTTAAAAGGCCCTAAATGTGGCACAACTGAATGCTAATGTTGCTCTAACAGAGAGTGAAAATAGGTGTTGCAGCACAAGCAGTCAACATGTGTTTAACATTAAGCATTTAAAGATTCTAGCAAAAGCTCAAAATACAAATATAAACCAGAAAATGTAATCAGCTGACATCAAACCCAATATGTAAACATTGAATGAAATGCCATTTAATCTAAACGGGTGATTGAAACAGACCTCATGAAAAATCTAAAAAAAGACCAGGGGCCTCATTTATAAAGGGATATATGCTAAAAAAATGGCGTACGCCAGTTTCTACGCAATGTTTGCAATTTATAAAATACTAACTTGACGGGAAAACGTGCGGTCCTCCACGCAAACTCTAACCCATGCGTACGCACTAGGCACAAAAACGGGAGAGACGAGAAACTGCGACACCGTTGGCAGAAGGAAGAATGGAGAGAAATATGTGGAAATAATACCATAAATAAAATGTTACCTCTCATTTATCATATATGAAGAATTCATTTTCAAACATTGATTAAAGCCAATCTTAAAATGATTAAACAAACGCCTGTTTGAGACTCATCAGTGCACACAAAAACATAACTTGGAGAAATAAATAAATACGGATATGTTATTTAAAACCACCTTGAATATGTTGTGTTAATATTATGAAATGTTTTCTCATAAATGATGCGGTAAGCAGGAGGACAGAATTACGTCTAAACTGACACCGTTTTGCATTTCTATAGGTTGTAGATACGAGCATGGTTTTATATACTACCATGTTTAATCATGTTTTATGCCGTTTGCTAAGACTTGATAAGTCGCTCATAAAACACAGGAGGTATGGAAACTAAGAACACCATGTGGTAAATTGTACAGCTAATATAACACAACACATTAGTTGTATTTCCTTTAACTGGTGGATATAGAGTTGCTGCAGTGGAGACGCTGCGCACAGCTG
>NW_011338654.1:0-5456 GCF_000735185.1 Notothenia coriiceps
CCGGTCCCGCATGCTGGCTCTTGCGGACCCGACTAACTCCCCTTTTGTGAATGTACAGTTCTCAACATGGCCAGACTTGTAGTGATTTTCACCTCTTTTAATACTTTTCACTTCATTCTGAAAAAAAGAGGTGAAATGTGCCAACGTGACGGCCATAACAAAAAAAAAAAATGTTGACTGAATTATCTTTTAAATTGACAAACATCATATGTGTAATTCGTGGCACAATTCAAACGGGATAGAAGGATAATCTTTCTTTCGCCATTGACTTCAATACATAATTTTTCCGAAATAAAAGGTCCCATGGAGCTCCACCAGAAGGGGAGGGACTTCGCCTCTCTATTCATTGGTGTTCTCAGGGATGTTATATGGTTACTAATGGCCTTTCTCCTTAATGTCTTTGTCTGTAACAATGTGTGTTTCCTTGTAAAATAATAATTATGTTGCTCGGGTACGAAGAGAAATTGAAACAGAAAGGAGTGACATCTGGTGGTGATCATTTATAAAGGTTGCTGTTTACATGATGCTTGGATAATAACTGTGTGTGTGTGTGTGTGTGTGTGTGTGTGTGTGTGTGTGTGTGTGTGTGTGTGTGTGTGTGTGTGTGTGTGTGTGTGTGTGTGTGTAGCCGCCTCCTGCAGAAGGTGTCTATGACCTTCGCCTGAAGCAGAGGAAGAAGGAGCTGCAGTCAAAGATTGACGACATCGCTAAAGAGCTGCAAAAGGCGCAGGACCAATGGTGACAACATCACTATCATCCACTGCATGTTGTTTACTGTGATCAGATTATATTGTTTGGGGCAGCATAGATTGTTGTTGTATCACAATTCATTAGTTTTAATTTGCCCTTATTTTGTTTGGGTTTTTCGTCTTTAAGCAAACATTTAAATACTTTCTTTAGTGGTCACAGTTAGTTAGTTTGAAGCTTTTGGATTTACTTTAAAGGGGGGGGGGGCTATTAGGTTTTTGGAGGTTGTCTCTTTCCTTTAGTGTGTTATATAGGTTTTTTTGCATGTAAATGGTCTGCAAAGGCGGAAATACAGAAAACAGTGATGTATTTTTTGGACAAAAGTGTGCTCCTAATTTGGGAACACCCTTTCCTTTTCCCCTGTATGACAAAGCCAGGTCCATAAAGAAATGGTTTTCCCAGTTTGGTGTGGGAGAACTTAAGTGGTCCACGTAAAGCCTTGACCTCCAACATATTTGGTATTCATTATAATTGCAAACCAGGCCTTGTCGCCCATCATCAGTAACTCACCTCACTTCTATCATAGAGCTGTACAAAATCCCCCTTCAGCAAGTCTCCTAGCTTTAAAAAACGTGTCCCTCCTGTTTTTTCATAATTTATGCTACACAGGAGAGAAACTTTCTTAATGAGTGTTCACATTTCCAAAAATAATACCACTTTTCCTCAGCATTTTGCCCTCAGTGAGGATCTGAAGAAAATGTTACAATCTAACACGTTCTAATAACATGTTCTAGTAACTGATGTCATAGTTCTTAAAACACAATCAAAATATGCATGCAGGACAAGTTCTTCCCTTAGACGCTGCTATCGCTACAGTGGCTAAATTGATATTTGCCATTCAAACTGCATTGAAAACATACATCTCACTTCATTCATTTGCATTTTGAATTGAGAATGATAACTCTTACCATTTTATATAAATAACATAGAGCACTGGTAATGACCCTGCTGTTCCCCCATGTTTCCGATCTTTATGCTAAGCTAAGCTAGCCCAGCTGCTGGATGTAGCTTTATATTTACTTAACAGATATTGGAGAGCGGTACCAGTCTTTTCATCTAACTCCAAGCAGGAAAGCAAATCAAAGATATTGAAAAAAAAAATTAAATGTCAATGTTTAGATATACCGAATACAATTACTTGATTTTTGTTCTTGTACATTTCCAGGGGTGCAGCAGCTCAACAGCCTCAGAATATCTTAGAGTTTGATGACATAGAAACTCCTGATGGCCAGTGGCCTCTGTACACTTTTCAAGGTAAGTGGTCATATTCATCCACTTCACTCACTCATAAATGGATTTCATCTCAGGCTTTTAAACATGTCTTCATTGTGTGTGTGCAGACAACAGCGAAGGCAACACTTCCCTTACCGAGGATGAGCTGAGGAGTACAATGGAGGAGGAGATAGTATACGGATGGAAGCAAGTACAGTGTAAAAAAAATCGGAAAAAAAAAGTCAAATGACTGGCAGCAGCAGCTGCCAAACACAAACCATAGAATTAAAGTAAAATACTTTAACTGAAATAAAGTGCAAAAGTAATTAATAAACAGGAATTGTCCTTAAAGATTTTACAGGAAAACACTGTAATGTTACAGAAGTTTCCTCTCTTTTCAAAATCCATTGTCTTAAAATGTTACAATAAAATACCTTAAATAAAGTTCTGAGGAGAAAAACTGTTTTTTACATTTTTTTTTTTTGATTTGTATGATCAAACACTAAAATAAATACAGAACCTAAAGTTCTACTTTTATTTATTTATTGTATACTGTTATTTTACAACTTTTTTCTAACATTTTCCAATCAAACACATTCAACAAAATGACAGCACAAAATGTACTGTAGGAAACAATTACTCTGAAAACTTAAAATAAACAAATATGTGTAGAATTATAGTACACCTAATCAATACAGCATTTCATATTTAAACATCATACTTATAAACAGTAGAAACAAAAAGTTTATTTTTTTAAGATTACTTTGAAACATTCTCAACTGAAATTACAAAATGGCAACATATGTTCATGTTGTCAATTTGAAGGAGCAGTTTGCAGGATTTAGTGTGTCTAACAATGGGGATGTAGGTTCCAACCAATGGATAACTTGTTCACCCACCCTCCTATCCCAAGTTTGTAGGAGAATATATTGGCTGCAAAAAACTTGAGGCCCAATCATGTTTTCTCTGTCCATTCTGCGCTATTGTAGCAGTGCAACCTAGAGGACAAAAAGATAACAATTAGTAAACCATAATGATGGATGTTATTATCAGCAGCTGCCAATAGATCCCCAAATCTTGTAAACACACCCCCCCACACACACACACACACAACACACACAGACAGACAGACAGACAGACAGACAGACAGACAGACAGACAGACAGACAGACAGACAGACACACACATACACACACACATACACACACACCAAAGGGGGGAACATAGTCTGACAAGAGTTAGCTTTTGTTAATGTTACCTCGAGCCAAACTTGAGAGACTTGTTTCTGAAATCCTTTTCTCTTAAAGTGAATACATTAAAGAAAAAAAAAAAATGGAGCTTACCCTAAAACTAACCACTGGATTGCTTGTCTAACATGACCTAGTCCATAAATGTGGTAAGGGTGTGGAACAATCAAACGCACCCTCCCAGGCACTGCATGTTAGCGAAGTATAACTGGGATTTCGAAGAGCAAGATATGCTTGGTCAATTCTTAATAAAAAAGCTAAAGTAACAAATTGAACACTTGAGGTTTCATTAGCAGCGCCTAGCTACAGCTGCGGAGCTTCGGTAAATACCACTAACAGTCTATTACCTCAGCTGTTTGGGTACTTTTGTATATGAATTTTTAATCTTTATAATCATTTGTATTTTCCAAATTCTATGTTATACGAAGTATAAACAGGAGGGGATATGTTGGAGAAAATACAATTATGAGTTGTTTTAATGCACTGATACTGTGTGACTCTGCACTGTGTATGACCTTGCAGCTGCCTCTTCTTGTGATAGGAGGAGGCAGGGCATTTCAGGTTGTTGATATTTATGAGAGGACACATACTTGTTGTCTCCTAAGTACCTCATGGAGCAAAGAGCAACAGTGGCGTTAAGGAAGTACGTGACTCTTTCCAGAACACGTCGCAGATGTCCCCGTCACCTGCTGATGATATTAGCGCCACCTCGATTTACGACTTTGTTGTTATCTCTGTGTTTTGGACTATATAAGCCTGATGTTTTTTCCTGCTCCGTTGAGCAACATACCCCATGTGTGTGAGTTCAACCATATCCTTTGTATGTGATTTAACTCTGCTCTTTCTTGCAAGAATACATTAGTACCTGATTATTGATTTTTAGTACATATCGCTGAATCTATATTTTCATCTTCAGTTGATGAAATCTGCATAATGTCCCTGTACAATAAGATTTGAGCATTTTGTAACTCAGTGAGGAAATTCAAGACCAGTAAATATTGATGATTAAACAAAACTAAATAAAATGTTAGTGTTTTCTTCAAACTCAGACTCTCTGCTGCGGCTGTACCTTAAAAGATAAAACAATTGTCTGATGATCTTTGTTGAACAAGGTCTGATTGTCCTGTACTTGTACAATGTGGGGTATTTTTAAATACTTTACTAAACCACATTCAATATTATGTTATACACAAGTTAGTTATTACTCACATATCAAAGTCTTTTCATCTGCAAGATGGAAGAAGAATAGCTGGATGCTGCCTGGAGAGACTGATGAGAGGGACACCGGCTGGCGTCAGTAGCTTTCCACACAAAGCCATCACGGTAACCCTTTGTTACACATCATACAACCAATATGCGTCAAAAGTGACCCGAATTAGTTTTAATTGTAAATATTTGCAATAAATTACTTTAATAATTCAGGATTCCAGGTATTCCTCAATTAACCTGTTTTTGATCAACACCAATTCAAAAATTGTTCCTTTCTTACGTTTTGAATAAAAATCATGTTTGTATCACTACACTTCTAAGGGACAACATGGGTCAAACATCACCCGTATTATTTTCCTATGTTATTAGTGTTTCTTTACTATACATTTTCAAATCTATTTATTTAGTCATTAATATTCAGAGTATTAATTAAATACCTTGTTTTTGATTACCACAAATCATTATTTTCATTTTCTCGTTCTTAATTGATGAACTAAAATAGTTTATGACAAGTGTGATAAAAATGCAAAAAAAAAAACATACTATAATAATAATTTTGTCAAAAATAATTATTTTAGCAGTGATTTGGACCAAGCATGTATGATGTAGTAATACAAAAACTATTTTAGTTCATACACTTTGACATTAGCTAGTCATGTTAGCTTGTAATAGAGCAGAGCTAGCTAGCCCGCGTGCCTTAGGACCGCTGCTATGACCCCATCCAAGGGGAAACACTGATGTTTATGTGTAATTCTCATGTATTGGAGATGAGAGGGTGGGGGCAGCACTGCAATAATCTGTAAACTAACGTTAGCAGCCACCTTGTTAACCTGCTAAACCCGGTTTCCCGCATCAGTGGGGGCAGACGCAACATCTTGCAAGAAACAGCATCTCAGGGCTTCTTAACATTTAACAACCTATTAATGATGCAAACCCACTTAACGGGAAGGAACTCAGCTAACTGACAATATCAACAATTTTTACCTAAACGAAACACAAGTCTAACACCAAGCTCTAAATCAGCACTTAGCGAAAACGGGC
>NW_011338655.1:0-3553 GCF_000735185.1 Notothenia coriiceps
CGGTCCTCCGGCAGAAATAAGAGCCATGGGACAGTACTCAAGATGGCGCAGACAAATCAACTTCCGGTAAGACCGAGGACCGAGGAGCGAGGAAATGAAAATAGTCGACCTGAGACAGGGCCACGGTGTTGTTTACCTTCTGTGATGCGCGAGCTGATGACGTCACGTCATCTTCTTCTTCCTCTTCTTTTCTTTAATGGCGAATCGCTTCCACTTGGAGCATATATCGCCACCTACTGTTGAGTTATTACATGTTCATATTAAATCCTTATCCTCAGACCAGTGCTTTTGAGGAATTTGAAGATCAGCTTGTTTGCTTCATTTCTTGATTTACTTTCATATATTGCCTTGAAATCCATGTCCTTGATGTTGAGTTTTTCCAGTGCAGTTTTCAGAATGAATCTTTGTCTGTTATAATCCGGGCAGCTAAAAAATACATGATGTATTGTCTCTGGTTGTTGGCAACCATCACAATTGCCATTTGGATGTTTTCCAATCAGATGCAGTGATGAGTTTAGTCCAGAGTGTCCCAATTTTATTCTGCTGTTAATGCTCTGTTCTCTTCTACTACTCCCCCACGTGCTTCCTGTTCCTACTTCCCTTTGTATCTGATATAAATGTCTTCCTTTGGTGTTACTGTCCCATAGTTGTTGCCATTGTTGCTTGATAACCACTTTTGTAAAAGAAGCAAGATTCTCTTGAAAATCTCTTTGTTTTGATTAGTTGAATTACCAGAAGCGGAACAAAACTGGAACCACGTGTCTTTGACGTCACAGCCTGAAAACGTAAACAAACCTCCGTGTTGCGACATCTCTGTTGTTGTTGTTTTTGTCTGACAGTTTTGTCGCTTTTATTGCCTTTTAAAACCCTCCTCGTATTCTCCAGTCTTCGTGTTGATGGTAAGACTTTATATTAATATGAATGTTGATGTGAACACGGATAATCAATCGCGTTAAAATCCTCCTTTATCTGATGCTAGTGTATGCTAACTAGCTCATATGCTAACATGCTAACAACAATGTTTTTTTATAGGGAAATTACGGTTTTCCCTTTAAATATCTCGGTTTTCTTCTCTCACAGGTTGTCCTGGAGCTGTAGTTCCCCGGTAAACTCACGGTAACCGGAGAGATTCATTATGGCTCAGCAGAGAGGAGTCAACAGCCTGCAGTTCAACCAGGACCAGAGTAAGCTAACAGCTAGCATCAGGAGCTAATTGCAGCTACTGTATTCTTTAAATGAAGATGAGTCCTGCATTTAAAATGTTACTCCAGCAGACATATTAAAGTATAACCAGCTAGCTGAATAGATGTAAAATAAGCATTGTTGGAAACTAACTAAGTACTAGTAAACATCTGAGGTACTTGTACTCGAGTATTTTAATTGCATACTACTTTATACTTCTACTCCACCTTTGAATTATTGTGATGCCTGAACGCTATAGTTTCTATCTATCTAATCTAACTTATAACTATATTTATTTGACAGATGTATTTACTAGTTACTTTATACATTCAGATGTTGACACACAACACCTAGAACAACTTAGGAACATGTAGGACATCAAGTGCATAAGTTAATTTCCCAAGTTGAATTACACCCCTCTCTTCTTTGCTCACAGGCTGTTTCTGCTGTGCGATGGAGACGGGGGTCAGGATTTATAACGTGGAGCCTCTGATGGAGAAAGGACACCTGGGTGAGAGGAAGCATTTATTAGATCAAGGTGCAAGGCTTTTATTGCTCATACGAACATAGCTACAGTGTAGTTACGTCGATGAACATCTGAGGTCACATGCTCCTCCAACAGAGCCACACAATAACACAGACAAACAGAACAAAATAGTGCAAGTAAATGCAAAAAGAAAATAGTAAAATGTGAAATAGTGCAATATGAGTCTATATGCAAGTTATCGGAATATGATATATTAGATCAATCATTTCTAAGCAGCAGCCAGAGGAATGTTATGGATGTTGTTTCATAAGATAAGAACTTTATTGATCCAAATTTGGGAAATGTTTGCGTTTTAGCAGCAGAAAAAGACATGGCATTGTTCAATACAAAAAGAAAGAAAAAATAAATAAACAAGAAAGTAGAAAATAAACGTGTTGAATTTACAAATGAAAGATAACAAGATATAAAGCGAGGCATTATGTAAGGGATAATGTGCAGCGACGCTTCATGCAGATCAAGATCCCTCCGCCTCGCGTCGGGCTCCTGGTCTGCCTGTCGGGGCTACGCGGTCGTCTTTCAACCAGAAGGTTGTGGGTTAGATCCCAGTCCGTGCAGCCAACATGTCGATGTATCCTTGGATACTTAACCCTGAGTTGCTCCCGATGGCCAACGGTGTGTGAATGTGTGTGAATGTTAGTTCCTAGAGTAAGGTACACTGCTCTGTATGAATAGGTGAATGACATGTAGCATGTAAAGCGCTTTGAGAGGTCTTAAGGACTGGATAAAGCGCTATATAAGTACCATTTACCATTTTACCCAGAATGACCGCCTCGCTGCACATTATCCCGCTTATTGCAAGGCCACATTCTGAACAAAGTAACGACGTGACTCCCAATATTAAAGGTAGGTAAGAATGGAGAAACCAGCTCCAGTGCGCTAGAATCTGAAAGTACACAGCCGAAAAAAATCAGCCCCTTCCTTCAGACTTCCTCACAGAGCCCCTCCTCCAACACACACGAACGCGCACATGACCAATGAGGGCACGAGATCAGTTTGTGCACAGATGGAAGGCTGACAGGCAGGTAGGCCATCCAGTTACTTTAGCCGGCTCAGATGATTGGTCGTGCTTTTCACAGCGCCACAGCTTCCACAGATGAAATGATTTTATGGATTTATTGTCAAAGCATTTCAGATATTCATTGCTATCAGGATGTTAAGAGCATTCCATGGGATATAACAACAAGTGTCTCTGAAGTGAATTACCCACCCCAGCTTTAATTGAAATGCTTTTATAGATTTAAAAAAAATTGTTTTATTTATTTAAATTGACATGCATCCGCTAAGAAAAATAGTCCGTTGTTACCGTTTGAACTAACGTAGCAACGGCAGGAACTGCTTCCATAGCGTTTTTGAGGACCTCTTTGATTACAGATTTTAAAACATTGCTGCTTGCTTTAAAAGTAGCACGATGCATGATGTCAAACCTTGGAGAGTATCTAGATATCCCTGCCCTGATGCCAAAGGAACTGCACACTGAATATGTGTTGCCGTGTGATGTCTATGTCTGGACCGCTGCGTAAAAAGGAGGGTTTCTGCCCCGTTACTTCTCCGCTGCTTTCTTGTTCCAGTTTGAAAAGTTTACAGTTCAATCGAGCGGACTTCTTTCTGCAGATGTTAGCATCCTTAACAACGGTCAATAAATCCTGTCTGTCTGTTCTGGATTAACAACGTGTCACGTGTTCTGAATTGACCAATCAGAATCGAGTATTCAACTAAGCCATGTAATAAATATACATAAAGTTTGTGACAGATGGAATATTAAATATTAAACTGAATATATAAATGTAAAATGTACAGTGAAGAGAACAACTACGAGTTCAAAAA
>NW_011338656.1:0-3956 GCF_000735185.1 Notothenia coriiceps
ATGCTCTATCGTGAACTGTTCAGACCCGACGGGTAATAAGGGATTATGACGGATATTTTACGATCCTGTCTGTCGAAATGACGGACAGCGAATAGTCTAACGCCAGGCTTATTGACATGGCGAGATATAAATATATTGTTGGTACTTGTCAATGTCTCTAGGTGTGTAAATGTAGCCCTGTAAATACAATGTCCTTTTGTGTTATCTGTTGTTTTATGTTCATGTTGTAACCTACTTGCTGCCATGTTGGACAGGTCTCCCTTGAAAAAGAGATCGATGATCTCAATGGGACCACCTGGTTAAATAAAGCTTTAAAAATTTTAAATCGCGGTATATTTTGTCAGTCTCACGACGGTATTGGGACGTTTATTTACCGCGATACCGCGATATTCGGTATATCGTTACATCCCTAACATTGAGTGCCGAGTGTATAATGAGGAGTGGATAGCTACATATTTTTTTACCTATCTGCTACTGGCCCGGCCCATCTGTCAAATTTAAAACTCATAGTGGCCCCCGAGCCAAAAGGTTTGCCCACCCCTGTTATAGATAGATAGATAGAGAGATAGATAGAGAGACACTTTGCACATAACACACGGGAGCGATATTTTACACTTCATGCAATCTGCACAAACTAGATAGCATATGAAAGCTGAGAGTCCACAGATTCTATTGGTATAAGTTTCATCACTGTGCGATCAAAACTCACCGTTAACCCTGTGTTCAAGTATGATAAATAAAATAACATTGTACCTTGAAAATCAATGCATTCTAATAGCGGGTCAATTTGACCCATTGGCGGTTTTAGGTATACAGCGACCCCTGGCGGTTCTAGTGTTAACACCACATAGGGATTAGGTTAGGCTATACAAGTTTGCATCAGTTGCATGGTTGCGCGTCACCATCATTAAGCTAAAGGTGGACTTGTGTCGCCGTATGACATTCAGTAGTCTTATTTTGTTACTTATTAGCCACTGACACAAACACTTAAAAAAACTGTTGACTTTGTGACAAGGGAACCAGAAGTGGTAAAATGCTAAATCCTCTCCGGGCTTGAGGACGCATTACTGCACCACTCTATTAACAGTTCAACTCAAATAAAAGAAAACTAAAACTAAGGTGAAACGAAAGCAACAAACAAAGCAGCAACAAATCGGGAATACATACACCGAAACCATGACACTTTAATATATCGAATATTTCATTTAGAAAGAACTCTGCAGCTAATGAAACATGATCAATAAAGAGTTGTGCAACATTACAGTACACACAGGTATTTTAAATGTTTCTATATAGACCTCAGAGCTAAGCAAATACATCATTACTGTAATTAAAAAAGTTATGATGAGCATAGACTGTATACAAGGTGTACATAGTCATCTTAACCTTAGTTACAATGAGTGTAAGAGAGGGTGGAGCTGGACCTAGTATTGTTAGCATAATAACTGATAGATTATTAAGTCTAGTGCTAGCTAGCTAGCTTGTTGGGGTGGGTAAGATGCACTGTAATTAGCGTTAGTTAAGATTTTTAATTGAAAAGTAAAAAGAATGCTCAAAACTAAATGTAATGAAAAAAGAACCGCTGAATATTTTGAGTGTCTACTAGTACCGCACACTGAACAATGCAGAAGTAGGGGTTGTTTGCGGCATTACTCCTAAAATATACAAACCTTTTAACATAGCACTTTGAGTGCTTTGCTAATATAAAGCAATTACAACCATCAGAAACAGACCTTCCCCTTCTACAATAAAGCCATACGTATATTAATATTATTTATCCAAATCTGAATTACACATGTTAAAAGTGCCTTACAGAGACATAATTATGCAAATAGGCAATGTGGATAGCCAAATACAATCAAACAAAAAGTAATACATCGCTGAGAATATGGGTTTTGTTATTTTAGTATTCATGGAATTTCTTTACTGTACAAATTAATTTTGACTGATAGATGTTTTGGTCAAAAGTTCAACTTACTTCTGTAGATCAGTATGCTTCAAACAAAATGCTTCCAGATGGTGGAAAAGTGTCTGAAACCATGACACCTTTCTAAAATCAGAATAGGGGGGCTGTACCAGACAATTAGTGTAACTTTCTGCAACCGACAAGCTCAGAAATGATGCAGTTTGAGCGTCTCTCATCTCTCACACACAACTACCAATGCAACCTAATGATGGATAACCATGTTTTTTTTTTTTTTTATTCAACCAGATAAAAAGCATTGAGATAAAATCTCATTTACAATGCTGACCTGGCCAAGAAAGGCAGCAACGTTACACATTATTACACATAACACAGACATATAAAATACAGAGAACACAACTAAGTAAACAGGACAAAAAGCAGTGACTACATTGTGCACATTTGGGACAGTAAGAAAGGTACACTACTTATTACTGCAAGAGCAGCTGGTGGTAAGGACCTCAGACAACTTCAATTTAAAACAGGCTATAGGGACAAGTGCCATCAGTTTGAGGCTTGATGGAAGGTCATTCCAAGAACAAGCACCATAATAAAAAAAACTCCTTTTCCCAGCCTCAGTCCGCACTGCAGGTACCTGAGGCCTGTACTACGAAGCCGGTTCAACATAAGCTGGATATGTTTGAGTTACCCGGTTTACCTAATCCAAAACAAACGCGCTCTCGCTAAACTGTCCTACGACGCTGGTTATTAACTCGTTAACTCAAGCCAGGGCTTCTCTGTCCGGCTGAGTGCACGTTCACATGAAAGGGGCGGGGTTAGCAACATTTGACCAATCACAAACATGGAGAAGCGTACCGACAGCGCAGCGTCATACTTCCTGAATGAAAAGTGAACTATAATATTAGTCAAATATGAAGAAGTTAAACTTTAAACATCCATGGCTAAAACACTTTATCCAGGATAAAAGCCACATCACCTGCAAGGTGAAAACATTAACAGGTTTATGATATCACTGCCACGAGTGCCACGAGTGGATCGTCAACTTAATGTGTTGCTTAAAATAATACTTCTGCATACAGTATGTGATACTGTAAGTGTGGCACGGCCAGATACGGCTCAAGAAGCTGACTCAGAATCAAATCTATAAATTATATCACCGTAGTCAAGCTGGGACAGGAATAAGCCAGAGACCAACCTTTTACGGGAAGAAGTTGAAAAACAACATTTAAGTCAAGGAAGCCAAGAGTGAATTTAAATGTCTTAGTTAGAACTTCAATGTGGTGTTTCTCAACGGAAATGCCAAAGGATACAGTTTCTCCTTTGAGGAGAAACTGTATCCTTTCTTCATGGTTTTTGGACTAGTAGTGATCCTGGTTTTCCTGTAGATGTGGTAATTTCAAACTTTTCATATACTAGTTTTTTTCTTCAAATGAAAAGATCACTTTATGAAAATATAAGGGCCCTATTAGTTTTTGGGGGCGGTTTCCCTTTCCGGTTCTGCGTTATTTAGATTGTTTTGGTTAAATGGTCTGCAAAGGCTAAAAGGCCCAAAGTTCGCTCCAGAGGGAGTTTTTCTCCCACACACTGCCTGAAACACCTCTATTGGATTTTATGTTCCACTGTAACATAGTGACATCACTATGTTGACTAGCTAAAGTTATTATCCTCAAGCCATCGTTTCCTTTTTTGTGGTTATTTTTCATGAATGAGATGATTACCTTTCTTAATTTCACCTGATCTGGTGCTCTTGGAAGGGCTTTGGGGGCTTTCCCAAAGCACCAGAGCACCAGATCTTATATATTCAGGGTTTTTGGGGGGTTTTCCCTTCCCTGTAGTGTGTTATATAGGTTTATGTGCATGTAAATGTTCTGCAAAGACTTAAATCCCAAAGTTCCCTCCAGAGTTTCTCTCCCTCCATTGCCTCCATTGGACTATTTTATGTACTTCCGTATCATATGACATCACTGGGTAGCACTTGGGCTTCTATTGCCTAGCACTCCAACACATTGTACATGATAGGCTAAGGGGCGAG